>NC_091467.1:46531378-46836378 GCF_027789765.1 Dendropsophus ebraccatus
CAACTACTATACCCCTTATGATGTTGGTCATTTCCAGCATATTGTACTCAGTATAATGTGGTCACCCAGCTTTCCCAGCATCTAATACTCAGTATGATATAGGTCACCCAGCTTTCCCAGCATCTAATACTCAGTATGATGGAGATCACACAGCTTTCCCAGCATCCTCTACATCCGGGGAGTTTGTATAGACATGAGGATGATCCTGGATCAAGGAGTCTAAAATGTTTCTGTTGCTATGGTGCTGTTTCTGGAACAAATCAGGTATGGTTCTCTTATTTTGCATAACCCCTTTAAATTTTACATGGCCATATATGTGAAAAATAGAAAGCCTTTTACATTGCTCTCAATCCCTATTCTCTATGAGTAATGTAGTAGAATATTTCCTTTATTATTCGGAAAATATTGTCGTCTGCTGAGGTTCCCTATGGGTAATCAGTCGGTTGGGGGCCCACTCAGACTTGCTCGCCCCCCCCCCCCCCCCCCCAAGACTGAACCCCTAGCTACACCCCTGGTTATCACTGATGTACTACAAGCTAGCAGTAGCACTTTCACAGGGTGCTGCGCTGGGCACTTTTAATGGCATACCTCTATCTAAAGGTATTAACTCTACTGTAACCTAATGGATAATATAACCACCAATAATTCAGGTTAATGAGAGTTATTACGGCATGTTATTGTTGATCCTGGCACTTTGTGATTCTTCAAAGTACTACTATGGTATTAATGGGTTTTTATAGAGCTTTGGCATATTACCGCTTGCTGGGCACTACTATAAAACTTGTTACAACCTTGGCATGCATCACTTGCATGGTTCAGAACGTCTGGCACTAGTACCTGTACATATGGGTGACAAACCATCACAGTACAGTGAAACCTCTTTGAGAAGACCACCCCAAAATTGCAGTGAAAAGAGGTCTTCGCTAAGTAAATTGCCACTGTGCATGGTATATGGTGGACGGAAATCACATCTGCAAGAACTTCTTTGACCTCTTTCATCTATTTACACTTAAAGCACCCTCTATCTCTCTCTCTTTAAAGAGAAGTTCTGCAGCAGCTGAGCTGTAGTATAAAGAACAATACAAAAGGGGGGAGATGAAAGTTCCAGAGCCTAGTATTAGGAGTAATGACATCATATAACCCTTCTATAAACCATCCACTGGAAACAATAACACAAGCTGATGTCAGCAAGACCATTGTCCTCAGTGACGCCTCCTGTCATTGTGACGAGTGTCATCACTCGGCATCTGAGAGGTATGACCGCATAGCGGAAGACAAGGGGTTTAGGATAGTGGAAAAAGCTATTTCCTCAATTTTTTCATGGCTGCTTCCCAAAATCCATATTCACACTAAGAATTCAGTTATTATATTATTATGGAAAGGGCCTGTTGGATATAATATATCTATAGTGGTGGAGTCCAAGTATTTCCGTGGCAATGGCTGCAAACCTTGTGTAAAGCTGAATTATCTAAATTTGATGGACGATAATTAAAAAGTAAGTGCATTCAAGCAATAAAAAAAAAAACTTATGAAATATTTACACATTATACAAATGACTGCATGGGGCTCAATCATAGAGCTGCAGGTCAAATACTTATCTCCAATGCAGAAATGAATTCGGATACTTCTGACTGTCATAGAGGTGGATGGTGTGCACCTGGTGATGACCTTTCCCTAATTCTTATAGCTGCTGTTCAAAACCAGATCACAACTGGTAGGAAATCCTGGCTAAAGTGTGTATAGTGACCGGTTATAGTGACCTAGTAATATTCTGTTCTTTCTGAACAATGCCAGCCGCAGCACTACCGTGTTATGGCATATTTTTACTGAGGGGTTTACTTTTTTTTTATTATTATTTACTTTATTGTTGCTCCATGCTGGCTATTAGCTGCAGCCCCTGACTGCTGATCAGCCAAGAGCCACCGGGTATAGTGAGGGGCTGACTCCTGAGCCCTCTCTTTACCAACCTTTAGCCTCCTATACTTTAAGGTACCCTAGAGATAGGCCCCCATACTCCCCAAGTGTGGTTGTTCCCCCTTACTGTATACATTCCCTCTCTGCAGGTAGTCTCCATACTGTATACATCTCTCGCTGTATACATCTCTCCCCTCTGTAGTTGGCCATGTACCCTCCATCTCCATCCTTCTGTTTCCACTGCAGCTTGTGTTGAGCAGGTGGGGGCGGAGCATAACAAGCCTGACACTGATTGGCTGATGCTCATCCACACATTGTCAGGGATCTGGTCAGCTGACTGTAACTAGGGCTTAATTTTGGAGTAGGGCTTATATTTTAAGCCTAGTCTAAAAATCCTGCAAAATGAAGGTAGGGTTTATTTTTTGGAGAAACACGGTAGAAGGACACTCCCATAAGCCGACTCTACAAGTTGAGGTTTACTTTAGACTAGGCTCGGCGTCCTGCAGTGAGCGAATGAGAGGGCGCGCGCGTGTCCGCTTCCTCCCATATCCACTCAAAGAAGTGACATATCACTTCTTTAAGTGGAGAGCGGCGGAAGCATGCGCACCCTCTCATTCACTCACTGCAGGACACTGAGCATGGCGGAGAGCTCCACCACGGAATCCCGCTCAGTATTTGCTCAGTATGAACTGGGCCTTAAAATGAACGTCTGTTCCCGTCCATGGTCAGTGTAAATATTACAAGATGTATTCCTTTGACTGACGTGGCAAAAGTTAACATACAAACATGTGACAATAGTTATAAAACTGAATCCTATAATTAGAGTCTTGTCATCATGTAACGTCCAAATAGATCATTAAAAAAAAAAAAAAAAAACATACATAAAAAAACAACACCAACAAACCATACGAGCCCTGCGAGCAAAAAGATAACGCAAACACTCGGATGGCAACAGCTTGAACAACAGCTTTATTACATGGGTGCAAAAAGATTATTTTAAACCATATGCCGGCAAGAAACAATCCGGGATTGCTCAGAAACATGAATATTGTACAATAGATGCCTATGATCACACCACAAACCAGGTTTTAGGATGGGGAATCCTAAAAACAACTTGGATATTGACCTTATGTAGGCTAAGCCATAAGGTTTAGTAATGATGCCTGGGCATATATGCTATGTAATTCCATGACTCCGTTGCATGCAGGCTGCCCTCTATTTTATTTATTTATTTATTTTTATTTAAAGGAAAAGCTCATCTGAAATCATATAATCCTGTTATCTACAGCATAAAACGGAAGATGGACTAATCCAAAGATTCACGTAACTAATGCAGCCACATCAGACCATGAAGCACTAGCCTATAAAACAACAACAATAACACCACAGCTACAGAAGTAGACCAGATCCTGAGCTTCTATAACACAAAAGAGGAAGACATGGAGCAACTATGACCCTTCTCCATAAGTAATACTGACACTACGTCTAGATTTTGCTTATAATGTCGCTTGTGTCAAAAAAAACAAACAAAAAAAAAAACTAAGATATATTCTTCAAGGGAATCTTAAAGGAATTGTATAATTTACATTTTTCTTTACGAATTAAAAACAGATGGTGACACTAATTCTATACATCTGTTACATACTGCTTGTTGTTTCTTTCTTTATTAATTCTGTTTTCATACATGGGGGCGGCCATCTTGCTTGAGTCGCTTTAACTGGCATTCAGAGATAAGCTTTCCAGCAGTCCCTTAGAGACTATAGAGAACAATAGTGTGGAATATTACTTATTGTGGTCGATGGATCCTGGGTTACCTGTATACTGTAATCCTGTTTGTTATGATATTGAGATGGCTGCTAAGAATTTGTATTATATTACAATACTCCAACACAGGTGAAGTGCCCAGTAACACATTAGGCTTCGTCATTTCATATACATAAACGTCAAACGTTCATGTCTACCAGTAAAGCCCAACAGCAAACCAATCCAATATACATTAATACAAGTGTCCGAATCATCCGTATATATAATCCACCCCAGTGCATGCCCAGGTGCTTCTGGGAGTTATATGAGGGTGGTGTGTTCTGCTTTGTCATCCCATATATAGCAAAGCTCCAGCCCATGTGTGAGGCAACCATGTTCTAGGCCACAGCGGTCATAGTTATAGACCCCACCATCTTCTCCATATGTTATACCCTCAGTCTCCTGTTTCAGTCCTGTATTCGTGTCCCCCCCGAGTCCTAGCCATGGATTTATTCAGTCAAGAGACCCAGGAACTGCGGAACACCAGGGGCCCAGGAACTGCGGAACACCAGGGGCCCAGGAACTGCGGAACACCAGGGGCCCAGGAACTGCGGAACACCAGGGGCCCAGGAACTGCGGAACACCAGGGGCCCAGGAACTGCGGAACACCAGGGGCCCAGGAACTGCGGAACACCAGGGGCCCAGGAACCGTTGAACACCAGGGGCCCAGGAACTGCGGCCAACTTGCATTGGTTTATCTGGGGTCTATGAGTCGGGTTGGCAGACCACTTAAAGTCAGGAGAGGGATGCTAGTGTCTCCAACATTGCACTGAGCTGAAGCCTAGCTTTGTGTTCCCCAATCTCTGGCAAAACTACAACACCCAGCATGCCACAGGCCAGGAGAACTAATTAGTAGTAATTACCAATTACCATTAGTAGTGAATACCAGTGATTACTGTGGCCCTGCAGTTGCTAAACTACAACTCTCATTACCCAAACGACCAAAACACTGACCGTCAGCAAGGATAGAAAGATGCCAAACATGCCAGATTTAAAGAACATTGTTTCCCAGTGCGATTCAGCTGTTAGGCCATTACGGGAGCCACAGGTTGGGGAACAGTGCTATAGGAGCAGGGTGCAAACCGGCCCTCTAAGGCAGGGTTTCCTAACCTGTGGCATGCTGGGAACTGTAGTTTTGCAATAACTAAAGAGCCACAGGTTGGGAAAAATTGCCTTATAAGGAACAGGGTACAAATTGGCCATCTAAGGCGGGGTTCTCCATCCTGCGGCCTGCTGGGAGTTGTAGTTTTACCACAGCTAGGGGAGCATTTTGGGAGTTGTGGTTTTAACAGGTGGGTGGACACTGCCCTACAGGTTTTCACCAACCATTTCACACATTTTGAGTTGAGTTTACATCATAATGAGAGTAGTAGTTTTGCTGGTTGTGGAGTACTAAGCTAGCTAACATTAGGGACTGCGGATATCAGAACCCACTTCTAGTGGTGAAAACAAGACCCATCTATTCATGATATATCATGCTGGGCCCATCGCATCTACATCTGTTTGTAGGGTAAATTTGACTTTATTCTTCCACTATTAAAGCCAGTGCCATCCGCCAGAATAAACTTTTACCGATACGCCACCACAAAGTCAGTGGAGTTAGATTGGAAATTTGACATTTACTCTCGGGAGACGTCTCCAAAAACTGCGGAAATCACAACAGCATAATATTTCCCTATACACATGTAGCAGAGCCGAATGTGTCATGCAACTTTCAGGCAGCCTCCTGGGGTCATGCAGTAGGGTCCTATGTAAAAAGCACAGATTGCACATTACGGTAATGCACCAGGAGATAAACTCAGCTCTGCTGCATCTAAATAATGTATGGCGCTCACTTCAGTATGACAGGTATCAACACATACTACGTTAATAATAAATGAGTTTTCTAACCACTTTTTTCTTGGATCCAGATGTAGCCGTAATGTATATATCACCAGCCTGACAGCTGTTCAGATCCGGCGAGGTGCAGAGGCAACCGGTGGCGGAATCGCAGATGCCGGCAGGCTCTCAGCTACAGGTTGACCAAGTGCTAAACCACAATATATTACAAATACAAACATGAAGCATAAGAATACAAGCGGATCCGTGGCGGTTGTAGAACCACAGGTCTCAGCAGGCCTTGCCGAGGAACTACAGGTTATAACGCTTGCAGGAATGGGCTCCAATAAAGAAGCAGCTAATATGGAACCACAACACTCAGCAAGCCCTCCCAACAGACAAAAAGCTACCGAATGCTCAAGACCATACAGAATCTATTAACCTTTTAGTTACCGGTGAGATGCACAAATGATGGCAAAGCATACCAAGTCCTTAAAGGGGGCACTTAACTGGCCGTGCCATCTGGACGGGGCCCCTGCCTGGGCTCTATAAACTATAGGGTGGTACTTACAGAGAGCTGGATCTCCCCCAGGCAGCGTGAACTTGGATAGATCAGCAGGGAAGCGTCCAGGCAGCCAGCCTCATACTGCTGGATACTGGGGCTGCAGTGGGTGGTTCCTGTGTCTGCTGTAATCCAATACTAGGCTCAGTGATGTCAGCCGTGCACTTACTCAGCCATCCACACAAAAGATCCCTCCTGCCTGCACACACAGCCCTGGGTTGTCATCGCTCTCCATCCCTGCATTTCCAGGAACCTCTCCATTGTGCTTTTTATGATTGTGATTTGGGGATTAGATGGATCCTGTGCTATTTGTATGGCCGGAGCCTTAGACAGCAGAGGAGGGATTGTACCATATGTCTCTTCTATTCTGTGTACTGACTGCCTCTGCTGTACAAGGCACATGCTAGAAGGTGGGCTCATGGTGTCCCCCCCTCCTCCCCAGTCCTCAAGGATCCAACCTCGATGAGCTCAAAAAACACTCCAATAAGTCAAAATCTGTGACATCAGCGAGGAATATTGTATAGCTGGGGAGCCTTGGCGTGACTGAGGCATCTCACTGCCAGGCCAGACCGGCTCCTGGCACCACTGGTACTCCACCGCCCAGTTGCCCACAGTGGCCCCCCCAAACCCACACACACTGATCACCCCCTTGTCCATCTCCACCCTGCTAGTCCCTGTAGATCAACCTGACTGTGCCCACCCGGTCCCCTACTGATCACCCTGACTGTGCCCTTCTCCACCCAGCTGGTTCCCACTGATCACCCAACTGAACCCATCGTGTCCCCCATTTATCACACGGACCAATTTTTGTGACTACTTCAGCCAACACACCTGCGTTCCTTGTATGAGACATTCATTTTGTTGGCACTACATGGGCCTATTTTTTGAAGTTGAACCCTATCAATGTCACCTTTACTTCTCTAAAAAGGGAACCTGTCACATCATGCTGTCCGAGCTGCATGCACTATGTTATAGAGGAGGAGCTGAGCAGAATGTGAGAACTTGTATGCATTCAAACCTCTCCTTACTCTGGGTGTAAGTGTCCAGTGGGCGGTCCTACCAGTGATTGACAGCTTTCCCTGTATGAGTGTACCTACAGAAATCACTGTCAATCACCAGGTAAGTCTCGGCCTATTCTAGTTTTAGGAGTCCAGTGGGTCAGTGACATCTATATGTACACTTATACGGGGAAAGCTGTCAATCATTGGTAAGATATACACTCACCGGCCACTTTATTAGGTACACCTGTCCAACTGCATGTTACCACTTAATTTCTAATCAGCCAATCACATGGCGGCAACTCAGTGCATTTAGGCATGTAGACATGGTCAAGACAATCTCCTGCAGTTCAAACCGATCATCAGTATGGGGAAGAAAAGTGATGCGAGTGCCTTTGAATGTGGCATGGTTGTTGGTGCCAGAAGGGCTGGTCTGAGTATTTCAGAAACTGCTGATCTACTGGGATTTTCACGCACAACCATCTCTAGGGTTTACAGAGAATGGTCCGAAAAAGAAAAAACATCCAGTGAGCGGCAGTTCTGTGGGCGGAAATGCCTTGTTGATGCCAGAGGTCAGAGGAGAATGGGCAGACTGGTTCGAGCTGATAGAAAGGCAACAGTGACTCAAATAGCCAACCGTTACAACCAAGGTAGGCAGAAGAGCATCTCTGAACGCACAGTACCTCCAACTTTGAGGCAGATAGGCTACAGCAGCAGAAGACCACACCGGGTGCCACTCCTTTCAGCTAAGAACAGGAAACTGAGGCTACAATTTGCACAAGCTCATCGAACTTGGACAGTAGAAGATTAAAAAAACGTTGCCTGGTCTGATGAGTCTCGATTTCTGCTGCGACATTCGGATGGTAGGGTCAGAATTTGGCGTCAACAACATGAAAGCATGGATCCATCCTGCCTTGTATCAACGGTTGAGGCTGGTGCTGGTGTCATGGTGTGGGGAATATTTTCTTGGCACTCTTTGGGCCCCTTGGTACCAATTGAGCATCGTTGCAACGCCACAGCCTACCTGAGTATTGTTGCTGACCATGTCCATCCCTTTATGACCACAATGTACCCAACATCTGATGGCTACTTTCAGCAGGATAATGCGCCATGTCATAAAGCTAGAATCATCTCAGACTGGTTTCTTGAACATGACAATGAGTTCACTGTACTCAAATGGCCTCCACAGTCACCAGATCTCAATCCAATAGAGCATCTTTGGGATGTGGTGGAACGGGAGATTGGCATCATGGATGTGCAGCCGACAAATCTGCGGCAACTGTGTGATGCCATCATGTCAATATGGACCAAAATCTCTGAGGAAGCTTCCAGCACCTTGTTGTATCTATGCCACGAAGAATTGAGGCAGTTCTGAAGGCAAATGGGGGTCCAACCCGTTACTAGCATGGTGTACCTAATAAAGTGGCCGGTGAGTGTATACATGAATAGATTAAACGTTCCCACTAAATTATGTATCAATCTGTTCAGCTCCTCCTGCTCTATAATATGATGACAGTAGCTCGGACAGTATGATTAAAGTGACAGACTCCCTTTAAACAGCATTAGAATACTCCGCAGCACAGAACATCACTCATCGTCTTATCTCCCATACAAATGCCCCAAACCCGGCTTCATGCAGCTCATGCCAAGCGCTAGTTTGGTACCTGGCACTGTACACCAGGTATGGTGAATTATCCTGATCAATAGTGTGGCTACTCATTCACAGTTGTTGACTCTCTGGGTGTTCTTACCCCACCTTATTTCCAAACACCAAGTTTCATTGCCGTCTAATATAGGCCTGAAATATATCAATGCAGCTAGTCACAATTGGCAGAACAGAGTTTGAGATTGTCCCAAATAGCAAAATTTAGTCTATTAATGTAACAGAGCTAATACTATTAAAGAGATTATCCAGCAAAAATCTTTTTCTTTTAAATCAACTGGTTTCAAAAAGTTATATAGATTTGTAATTTACTTCTATTTAAAAATGTCAAGTCTTCCAGTATTTATCAGCTGCTGTATGTCCTGCAGAAAATGGATGTTCTCTTCTCAGCAAATCCCCATAGAAATCCTCTCCTGCTCTGGACAGTTCCTGTCTGGGCCAGAGAGGTCAGCAGAGAGCAATGAAAGAAAACAACATTTCCTGCATGACATACAGCAGCTGATAAGTATGGAAAGACTTGAGATTTTTAAATAGAAGTTACAAATCTATAGAACTTTCTGAAACCAGTTGATTTGAAAGAAAAAGATCTTCCCTGTATAACACCTTTAAACCTAGCAGAGCTGGAGCCTATGACACATAGCAAAGCAGAGTGTAAGGGGCACATTTATTATCTGCACAAGTTTTTGCACAAAAACTAAAAAAACTCGCACATGATAAATCTGGCTAATAAAGTAGCTAACATGAAGCCAAACCCCCCCCCCCACCACCACCACCACCACCATGCCCTTCTGAGTGAAAAAAAAAATGAATAAAGGCGCAGTCAGCGTAAACTACTCAATAATAGGGCAAACACCATGATAAATGTTATCTAAAATTCTATGCCGTGCGCAAAAATTGGCCAAAATAAATGCACAAAGAGAATGATAAATGCGCCTCTAGCAAAGTCCATCAGTGTAGCAGAGCTAAGCCTGCTTAACCTAGGAAAGCTGAGGCTATCAATGTAGCAGAGCTAAGCCTGCTGCACCTAGGAAAGCTGAGGCTATCAGTGTAGCAGAGCTAAGCCTGCTTAACCTAGGAAAGCTGAGGCAACCAATGTAGCAGAGCTAAGCCTGCTGCACCTAGGAAAGCTGAGGCTATCAATGTAGCAGAGCTAAGCCTGCTTAACCTAGGAAAGCTGAGGCTATCAATGTAGCAGAGCTAATGGGCCTATTACACCGGTCGTTTAGAGGAGCAAACGAGCGCTCTCAGCGCTCGTTTGCTCCTCGTTCCCCGCTTGCTGCCGCCGCTATTCAACGCGGCTGCGGCGAGCGGGTGAGTGCGGGAGGGGGCGGCGGGGAGCTGCGAGGGGGCTGCCCGGGGGATCGCTGATCGTCCGGGCAGCCCATAGGATATAGCAGTGTCTGCTGCCAACGCTCCTATTCAACGGAGCGACGGCAGCAGATAGCTGCTATATCAGTCGCTTGTTTTTCAACATGTTGAAAAACAAGCGACTGCAACGATCAGCCGACATGAACGATGTCGGCTGATCGTTGCACTCTATTCCACGGGACGATTATCGTCCGTAGCGGCCGATATCGGCCGAATACGAACGATAATCGTTCCGTGGAATAGGGCCTTAAGCCTGCTGCACCTAGAAAAGCTGAGGCAACCAATGTAGCAGAGCTAAGCTTGCTGCACCTAGGAAAGCTGAGGCAACCAATGTAGCAGAGCTAAGCCTGCTGCACCTAGGAAAGCTGAGGCAACCAATGTAGCAGAGCTAAGCCTGCTGCACCTAGGAAAGCTGAGGCAACCAATGTAGCAGAGCTAAGCCTGCTGCACCTAGGAAAGCTGAGGTTATCAATGTATCAGAGCTAAGCCTGCTGCACCTAGGAAAGCTGAGGTTATCAATGTATCAGAGCTAAGCCTGCTGCACCTAGGAAAGCGGAGGCTATCAATGTAGCAGAGCTAAGCTTGCTGCACCTAGGAAAGCTGAGGCTATCAATGTAGCAGAGCTAAGCTTGCTGCACCTAGGAAAGCTGAGGCAACCAATGTAGCAGAGCTAAGCCTGCTGCACCTAGGAAAGCTGAGGCAACCAATGTAGCAGAGCTAAGCCTGCTGCACCTAGGAAAGCTGAGGCAACCAATGTAGCAGAGCTAAGCCTGCTGCACCTAGAAAAGCTGAGGCAACCAATGTAGCAGAGCTAAGCCTGCTGCACCTAGGAAAGCTGAGGCTACCAATGTATAAGAGCTAAGCCTGCTGCACCTAGGAAAGCTGAGGTTATCAATGTATCAGAGCTAAGCCTGCTGCACCTAGGAAAGCTGAGGCTATCAATGTATAAGAGCTAAGCCTGCTGCACCTAGGAAAGCTGAGGCTATCAATGTATAAGAGCTAAGCCTGCTGCACCTAGGAAAGCTGAGGCAACCAATGTAGCAGAGCTAAGCCTGCTGCACCTAGGAAAGCTGAGGCTACCAGTGTATCAGAGCTAAGCCTGCTGCACCTAGGAAAGCTGAGGCAACCAATGTAGCAGAGCTAAGCCTGCTGCACCTAGGAAAGCTGAGGCTACCAGTGTATCAGAGCTAAGCTTGCTGCACCTAGGAAAGCTGAGGTTATCAATGTAGCAGAACTACACATGCCACACCTGTATTTAGCAAAGTTGAGTCTGTCGTCTCACAATGTATTGGGATACAATGAGGAGTTTGGAAATATGTTTTCCTACTTTCTTCTGCTTGGATCTGTTCCCAGTTTTGTTAACAAAAATGCAAATGAAACACAGACAAAAAATAAGGCCCTAAAGCCAATGAGGTCACAGAAAGACAGCACACATGTTGTTATTCCCCATCGGAGGGGCCCCATATTGCGGTAGCCAATCAGCCATTAGCTTTGGTGAAGTTGAAGAACATGTGGTTGGTTCCCGGGGGGTTTAGGTTATTTAAACACTCATAGTTGTGACCCCCCCCCCCAGGGGTCTGCAATAAAAATCCTGACTTATTCTATTGACTGACACCAGAGCGGATTCACATGGGGACAGATGTTACACAATCCCTCATACCATGACAATGCTCTATTGAAACAGGAAGGATATTCATTTCATGCCCCTTTAAATACATGGAGCTAGCATCTATCCTGTGTATGGCCGCAGTAAAATGAGTCAGTGCTAATCCACCTGCTTCCCACACCCGCCACTAAGAGGAAGCAAGTGAGCGAAGGACGACAGCTGCCAGATTTCCTCGGGTCAGGACAAAGACCTATCAGTAAGCTCAACTACGTAAGAAACAATATCAAGTTCAACAAAACAAGGAGTTAAATATGGGGGCCAACCATAGGCTTCATGGTGCACTCTGCAAAAGTTACTTTTCTGCCCATGCCTCATTTTTTATTGCCAGTGCGCTCTTCCATAATATATATATATATATATATATATATATATATATATATATATCCCCCCCCCCCCCCACACACACACACACACACTTTTTTTTGGATGATAATTTTCTGTTTCTATCAGCAGAAAAAGACTACCTGGTCCATCTAGTCTGCCCCATTTTCTTTCCTGTTATCTTGGGATAGGCAGGTTTAAATTCTGTTACTATTGATTTACCAACCACATCTGCTGGAAGTATGTGCCAAGTATCTACTACTCTTTTAGTAAAGTAATATTTTTTTCTTATCTTGCTTCTGATCTTTCCCCCCAATAACCCCAGATTGTGACCTCTTGTTTTTGGAATCAAACATATTTAAATCCTAACAAAGTCTGTGAAACCTGCCGTCCATGTGGGCTATGTAATAAAGTATTACGCAAATGACATAAGGAACTGTATAAAATGAAAACTAATACAACTGCTAATAAAGTGCAGAATCAGAAACTACAGACCATAGGACTTAAACATTTTACTATAAAGTGGCCAACCTCTTTGTGTGTGTTGTATAAGTGTACTCAATGTATATACTGATAGCAGCTCCCCATGTACCACATAGAGGTAAAATCAGACTCCCCTCCTCCAGGCTGTGCTGTCCTGTGGCAAGTCTGTCCATAAGATGGCTGACTTGGAAGAGCATGTGACCAAGCCCTGCCCCCAGTGTCCTTCATAGGCGTATACAGGCTCAGTGGTGGACACTGGGGGGTGGGGCATGGTCACATGCTCCTCCATGTCGGCCATCTTATGGACAGACTCACCACAGAGCAGAGCAGCCCAGCCTGGAGGAGGGGAATCTGATTTTAGCTCTATGAGGTACACAGGGAGCTGCTGTCAGTATATACAGTGAGTACAGTTACTAATTCTGCACACTGAACTTTTTTACTCTGAACTTTTTTTTACTTTAAAGTGGCCAACCCCTTTAACCACACCTTTCACTTGCCTCCTTAGGGTCCAAGATTGTTTATCGTTAACCTGAAATCGTTAGTTGTTAGTTATGATTGTTAGAGGTTGCCGTAGTTGTAGCCGGTCTAAACACACCAACATGATGGAAATTGTAATTTTGCACCAGCTGAAGATCCACAGGTTGTAGAACACAGTTATAGGGTAACACTCCCAGATCATCTTGGAAACACTTGACAAACGTTAAGCATTAGGTCTCTTTCTTCCCGGGGAGATTGTGCTGCACAGCCTCTATTTATAACTCCTTGTACACCGTCAGGGTCATTTTTCAGCGTGTCACTTGTGTTTACAGCTCCTTGTTCTGGACAGTGTCTGCGGGGGCCGCATTCATTTCAGCACCAGCGTCCATCATGGTTAAAGGGTGCATGTGCATTCAGCCCAACGTAGCTGACCACCAAATGTTGATTTGATAGCTAGTTGTCATTGTAGCTGGTATTGTGAGAAAAGCTGTCCAGTATGCTAGAAAGCCGTCATACATTTCCTTTCATTTTCCATGGTGCTACCTTTGGATGACCATGTTTGCTTTCATGGTGGAGCCAACCCCCACCTGTGAGGCACCATAGAAGCAATAATACTTATAAAAAGATGTGTACAATGTGCGAGAAATACCTTCAAGTTGCAGCTTTTCAGTGTTCACTCCATACGATCAAGGAGAATACTCACACAGATGCAGACTTTTGCGTTATTTTTATTTTTCATTACACCGGTATCTCGTACAGGACTAAATCCAATGCTCACAGGCTGGCGTGTTCCAATCTCAGTCCAAACCATCCAACCTCGCGGCGGACGTTTCGGAGGACAGGCTCCTCCTTCCTCATGCGCATGAGGAAGGAGGAGCCTGTCCTCCGAAACGTCCGCCGCGAGGTTGGATGGTTTGGACTGAGATTGGAACACGCCAGCCTGTGAGCATTGGATTTAGTCCTGTACGAGATACCGGTGTAATGAAAAATAAAAATAACGCAAAAGTCTGCATCTGTGTGAGTATTCTCCTTGATCGTATGGAGTGAACACTGAAAAGCTGCAACTTGAAGGTATTTCTCGCACATTGTACACATCTTTTTATAAGTATCGTTGCTATATAACGGATTTGGTGGAATCCGCTTGATGTGCATGGACTATTATATTACTCGAGTAGTGCGGTGTTGGTTATTTATTGTCAACCATAGAAGCAATACGCATCTTTGGCCCTACTAGCTAGGCAAGCCAAGGGCTAGGACACTAGTGTAGACCAAAATAGATATTTGTTAGCTTGGTGTCACACGCCCACAGTTTTCTTTTCTCCTGTTGATAGCAGACGGCGGGAGGATCATTTGGCCATCAGTAATTGAAAGTGTATGACGGCCTTTAGGTGTACGGAGAACTTAAGCACCAACTGAGGACAGGAAACCATATGGGCTTCTAGTTATGGAGTAAGTCAATGGATAGCCATTACGATTCATATAGAAGCCTTCCTTACTGTGGGTGGTGGATTGAACCCTAGTGTTTCTACAGAAATTTAGTTGACTGACTGCTATTCGGGTCTATTCACACCTGTGTCAAGGGTCATTAAAACAATGGAACCTACTGCAAGTCAATGAGGAGCATAGATGGTATGAGGACAGTGTAAACATGGTTCCTGTCAGCATGGAGAAAACAAGTCTGTTGGTCTGGGTTCCCCTCACCTTGGGTCATTTTTGCAATTGCCATTAAAACCCTTGCTGTAGTCAGAGCCTATGCCAATACAGAGAGGACCCATTGATCCCTCTATCTTTCAGGCCGGAGAAGCAGAAAAATGGTTTGATAATTGTATTGACTTTCTCTAGCCTGAGATATTGAATGCGGTGCTGAGAAGCAGAACGTCCTGTGTGACTTGTGTGCATTAGGCTGTATTGCTTTCCATTCCCTTTTTGTGAGATTGCAAAGAAACATTTACTATGATAAACACTCAAGCCCGACTGGAGTTAAAGGGATTGGACAGGGTTAGAAAAACATGGCTGTTCATGGCACTGAAGACCCACCAAAATCAATGGGGCTAAGCTGCAATACTAGACATCACATGTGGATGGTCCTGTCAATGTTTTTGGAATGAGGCCGCCATGTTTTTCGAACCATGTACAATCCCTTTAAGTAACACATTGACCACCATCCCAGTTCACATTCATGCGAGTTTTGGAGGAGTCTTCAGTCGGGACCTCGCCATGAAGAGTTTCTTGGGCTGCCCCAATCAATGGGGTCCAGGAACATGATGCTGTTGGAAGTTAGTCACTCTGGGAGTGTAGTCCATATTGACCATTTGGAAACATTATTTAGGTCAGAAGATCTATCTAGAGTTTCCAGTTTTCTAGACATCAATAAGGACCTTCTGGTCTTTGTAGTGAACACATAGTATGGGAACCAGAATAATAATTCAGTATTCTATTAGTGGAGGACAAAGTATTTCTAATACAGTATTTCTCTAGAACCAAAAATGTTCTCTCGTTGAAAGCCGCCTTAGACAAAAGCTTCTTGTCTTGTATCTGGGGATCCGTGGGGCTTTTTAATTAGGAATTAAACTCTTCTATTTATAGAAAGTGGATAGAAGCTTTTCGATTAGCCGCACATTAGTGGTCACCGCTTGGAATAAATGTGCTGGTTCTGTTTGACTCCAGGGTGGGTTGAAATACAGTTCTGTGTATAAAAAGGTAATCTAGCCATAACATTACAACTACGTGCCTAAACCCCCTATTACAGGGGGGGACTGAGAGGAGCAAACGAGAGCTGTCAGCGCTTATTTGCTCCTCATTCCCAGTTCGCTGCCGTCGTTATTACACGAGGTGCCAGTGAGTGGGTGAGTGCAGAGGGGGCCACAGGGAACTGGGGGGGGGGGGCTGCCCAGGGGATCGCTATATCGTGCAGGCAACCCATAGCAGCAGTCTGCTGCCGCCGCTCCTATTCCTCGGCAAATCGCTGCTATACTGTATATTAGTTGTCTTTCAACATGCTGAAAGACAAACGACTGCAACGATCAGCCGACATTGTTGTGTTCTATTACACAAGACGGACGATAATCGTTTCATGTAATAGGGCCTTAAAGGGGTAGTGCGGCGGTGAACAATTATTCACAGAACACACATTACAAAGTTATACAACTTTGTAATGAATGTTATGTCTGTGAATGGCCCCCTTCCCGTGTCCCACCACCCCCACCCGTGTACCCGGAAGTGTGGTGCGCTATACATACCTGTCACGTGCTGACTCGTCTCCGATCTTCAGTCTGCGATGTTGTCTTCGGACGGCCCGGCCGAATCCCTCCGAGCGTCCTGAGTGCCGGCCGCCCTCTTCAGCAACATTAGATGCTCAGCCGCGATTGGCTGAGCACAGTTTGGCTCAGCCGCGATTGGCTGAGCACAGTTATGCTCAGCCAATCGCGGCTGAGCAGCTGATGACGTGGCAGAGGGCGGCCGGCACTCAGGATGCTCGGAGGGATTCGTCCGAAGACGACATCGCTGACTGAAGATCGGAGACGAGTCGGCACGTGACAGGTATGTATAGCGCACCACACTTCCGGGTACACGGGTGGGGGGGGGGGGGGGACACAGGGAAGGGGGCGATTCACAGACATAACATACATTACAAAGTTGTATAACTTTGTAATGTGTGTTATTCTGTAAATAATTGTTTACCGCCGCACTACCCCTTTAATATTGTGCGGATACTCCTCACACTGCTGAAGGAACTGTCCGTGACCCATTGGGACATGGCCTCCACAAGTCCTCTGAAGGTGTTCTCTGGTGTACAGCAGAATGAGGTTACCAAAAAAGCAGGACCTCTTGGCTATGGACTGTAGATACATCGGGATATTTGACCCAAAAATCTAAATTTTTAAGGTTATCTACAACAAAACAATTCAGTAATATGCACTCTATATAGATCAAGGGCTCCCAAGATCTTATAAGAAAACGTCTGTCATTGTTTGATTACATGCAGCAATAATGCAGGCTTTACGGCTTTACAACACTTACGCTCAATTTTATTAGGGTGTTACCTTCCAAATAGAGGCGTGTAAGAGATCTTTCATTGGATACTAAAGGCATTTAGGATTAAGACTTTATATGGAGTCACATTCTTGTCACATGAAAGGACTGGGGCAATAGTCATTGATGCTCAAAGCAAAATGCCCAAATTATATAAAATCTGGGCTGGGGGTGGCGGGGGTGGATGGGTTGTCCCCTCGTAGCCTGATTAGATACTATGTTAATAACAGGGACTTATGTATCTGCTTTGATGCCTGACCTCAGCCCACTTCTTCCAATAAAAAAGTGACTATGTAGATGGATACCTATACCACATGGACTACAATGTCCTGAGAGTCATGCCACCATCATCATGTCGAAGAGATGGAAAGGAGGCGATAATATAAGTATTGGAACCTCATGTCCCAGGATATAATATCAGTAGCGGGTTGATCCTTGGACTGATGACATTGTCAGCGAACTATGGTGGGAAAGTCTGTTGGAAGATTGGCAATGGTCAACAGTCAAGCATTATTTACTTAATGTTAGCATCACAGGGTCCTCTGGAGAACTTATACATTAGGAGGCATTTATGGTGGTGGAGGTGGTCCTGATTTGTCCCATTACTCCTTTGTCCCATCCTGTCTTGCATTGTGTTGAAACAATTATACTGTCCACTTTGGAGAACCGCTTATATTACTGCAAACTCCCCATGCGCCCTAGTCCTTCTGATGATCAGCTGTTAACTATGTAAAGGACTCAGATAACCATTGCGTGTCCTCATGCAGTCCCTTGAGACCAGGCCTTCTAGGTCATTTTTTCAGCAACAGTAACGTAGATGGCTTAATGAATGCCGATTGTTTAATATATCCCCAAAACACACGCCATATACCAAAACATACAATAAAAGACAGAGGTGAATACACAAATGAGTCACTGCACTAACAGCAGTCCGCCTCCTTTCTCTGGGCCATAAAGAGGGGATTTAACTTCATATGGTGATAATACATAACGGCAGCTTGTGGGGCGCTGAGAAGACAGCAGAGAGGAAAGTACTTGGGGTTGACCCCACTGTAACATAGCTGCATATTTTATTGTAAATCATAGTGGAACAAAGGACGCCTAGTCACCACACATGGCTGCAACCAGGTCTTTGAGGTCCCAGAGGTGGGACCCACATATCCTGTGGATGTATGTACCATAGATGTCCATGCAATGTCCTGGTACCCATTTCCCAGCTACTAAAAGTATACAATTATTGTTTGGCTGAGTAGTCTCTCAAAGTTTATGAATCTGTGTTTGGGGATCATGAGTTAATTTGCCTACACTCAATTTTGCTTGTCACACTGCTAATGATGCATACACTGAGGTATTGTAGATGTGCAAGGGTAACTCCTAGTGGGTCACAGGTCAAGGATGGATGGAAGTTTGGTCACATGATCTTTTCTCGTAAAGCTTCTACCAAGGTTTTGAGGGAGGTATCTCTCAATCAGGTTTAACCCTTTTTCTCAGGTTAGAATTAGTCACTGCAAACCTAAGTCTCACCCTCTCTCCCCAGAAGGCTTGACCATTCCAGTCAGTCCTGGTTTGACAAGGGGAGGAGTAGGAGGTGTAAAAGTCTACTCCTAGCTAGTATGAGTCTTGTTCTGGCTATAGTGTTGTATTATAGTTTGCTAGAACCTGTAAGAAAAGGTTTAGGCCTAGTTTGTTTCCAGTTCAGGCCTACTATGAACAAGATGACCAATACTTGTATGTATCCAAAACTAATATGCTTTTCAAAGCCATATCTAAGACAGATTTGGGTTGAGACTTCCGTGATCAAAATTTTACCCGAATCAGTCTTCAGTCTACACTGAGAGATCCTGTTACTACTTAGGAGGAAGAATTGGCATGTCAGAAGAGGATATATAGCTGTGCAAGGACACTTCTGCAAACACTTAGCTCTTTGAGCTCTGTTATACATAGTGTCTAGTGGCTTCCTCCAGTCTTCAGCATATGCCCTGCCCCTGTAAGTATGCACACCACCCTCTCTAACTAACCTAATTGCAATGTATATATCTCTACTAACAATACTAAAGTGCTTAAAGCTTATTCAGAGATTTTTATTCAACACGACTTAAACAGGGAACTATGACCAAATTCAATCTATCCTTAGAACTGTAACTATATAACCCTGTGCTGTATGAAAAGGTATCTTGTTTGCAAGCTACCAGAGTGTCTGGACTGTTTATCTGCACACAAGATCACAGGTACGCCACAAGATACCACACTGCTGGGGTCAACTTTTCTTTCTTTGCAGACTCCAGTTAACAAAAGCTTCCTATTCCACAGTTGGGAGGGGATCTACGAGGTCAGACAACTACAAAGCCACATGTGGCATCATCACAGACTATGCTCAAGGGACGACTACCCTGGACTACTTCACTGATCCTCTTTAGGGGTTTTACATCCAGATGAGAATACCAATTTAAGATTAGGAAGAAAATGCCATACAGAATACATGCAGGAGGTGATTCTGTGTGAAGTAACACGGACTAGAAAGCGTCTCCTGTGAATGTAACAGGATCTGGAGCATCAATTGAAAGGCTCATCACACTTATGTTCCTGTTAATGTTTTCTTCTATCATGTAACATTCAAGATATTGTGCCACTATGTGTGAAAATAACTGCTATGTACCTGTGTCTTCAGAACTGCGTGAAATGTTGTCTGAATTAAATTATTCAACACATTTTTTTAAAGAAACTAAACACGATGGGACGGATCTGAGCCCCATGCTACATACATCTTGCTAGTTGAAGTATACATGTTAATGTCTACTGCTTTATGGAAAAACATGCGCAAAGTCTCCCTTGCCAGATCCATCATCATGATAGGAGGCCTCAACATACAGTCTCCAGGGACGATGAATGGACTGTCCATACATAGCAATATAACATGTGACATACTCAAGGTCTACGGTGTCAAGGGTCAGAGAACCTAATAACTATAACTTGATTGTATTGTCCAAGGTCTCCAACATGAGGTCTTCCTACCACATGTACCGATCCTCGTCTGGATTGTTCCCGATTAGTCCCCATATAAAGGCCGTCCCTTGAACATCCACACAGCACATAGACAGAATGAGGATATGAACAATGTAATGTGACAAGCCTCCTCCGGGGGAGCGGAGAGATATAATAAAGGTCTCTGTTAGTACACAACATGTCAATGACACCTCACATCAAAGACACGGAGCTGTACATAAAACCATGGGAGAATATCAGCAAACAACAACATGGCGATAACGCTTAAAGAGACACGAGAGCAAAGGATGCAGATTGCAGAGCAGTTAATGTGAGCCCTGCTTTTACTTTCTGGAGTTCCGAGACATGGCTGATCTGTAACCTCTGAAATACAGGATTTGTAGGAGGTATAAAAAAATAAAAAACATCACTCTTGTCCGCAGGCTGTTTTTGGAATTGCAGCTCAGCCATTCGAAACTGGGTGTTCTTCTCCCTATAGGATGTGTAACTAGACAGTGTGGCACTGTCAGCAGGAATACAACAGTGTTGTGGCCCTACGGAACAGCTTAATATAGTAGGTCTCTATTTACAGGATGTATCTCACACTCCAAAGGCCTGTGACTTAAAGGGAACCAATCACGGTAAAAACAGCATTGACGTTTTTAGCATAATTGGTTACCTTTAATAGACAGGCCAAAACGCGTTGCCAATAAATACTATATCGAGTCACGCCAGTGTGCAAGCCTTTGACTGCTACCGTGCCTTCACTTTGGATGTCCACCTGCGCTGATCCTCCTGTGGGGTTTTTCCTGGTCCTGGTGATCCTTTGTGGGTCACATCTCTACACGCTCCATAGATGACATACAAGGATGGAGAAGATAAGGAATACGCAACTTTTTTGTATCTAAGTGCCACAATGTGAAATCACATCACTCCCAAGAGCTGCAACAGAGAATATAGCAGTATTTCCATCTCAGACATTTATAGAACATTGACAGTATTCACTATACATATGGGGGGGGGGGGGGGGCTACAAAAGTGCATCACAGGCCACATTTAATGCCCTAGGCCACAGGTTGGGCACTCTTGCTGCAGGCCATTGGAATGTGTAAAAATATTGTCTGACTATTAGTAAACAAAATATAGGTCCAAAGGTCCCAAAAATGTGAGCACAAAAAAGTGCACTGACTACAGTCTCCCTGCAAACGTAGAACAACCATATGACAAGGCCTTAGGAGACACCCGTGCAGTCGTGGGGCCTGGGAAAGAATCTTCACTGTGCCTATATTAGGAAGTATGAGCGACACGTTATCTTCACTTCAGATCCCTCAAGTTTCAATATTCTAATTAAATGGCAGATAAAAGGCTTTAAAGCTACATCTGGGCCCTTTAAGAAGCGTCTTGCAGTTGCAGTTTACTTATCAGAGCAGATAATAGGCGGCACTTGACTATTTATAGATCTGTTTGGAAGAATTCCCCCACAGGCTGAATGCCTTTCCAAGACATGGGCCCCAGTCACGGGCAGCCAAGCTTCTCATCCACACTGACCATGCAGATATTGCAGAAGTAGCCACATTGTTTCAAGGGTATCTGGCACCTAAGGCAAAGCTCTCACCCTGTCTGACAGCTATACATGTCTCTATAGATTGCACAACATGACGCCCCCCACCACCACCACTCTGCATATCACGATCAATACGTTATTATCCTAGGATTATGACTCCCTTCTATGCACCCCTATTACATCAGTATTATGGCCCTCTGATATAGGATATATAGAGCCCCTCTATTCTAGGATCATGACTCCCTCCTTTATACCCCTATTTCATCAGTTTCATGGCCCTCTGATATAGGACTATTACAGCCCCTCTAGCTCAGGATTATGCCCTCTCCCCTAAATATCACTATTGCAAGCCCTGTTATATCAGGGAGGGCTCATAATTGCAATATATTCACAGTCATAACAATATAATAGAAGGGGGCAGGATCCTGGTACATTTGTATTAGGACCCCATATGTCATAATATGGGGGACAGGCTCATAATCTTGATATACAGTAACAGGGGTCATAATAAAGATATAATGGGGAAGCAGGATCCTGTTTGCTATTAAGCAGGATAATATTGCTATTAAGATCTAACAGGATCCTGCACTCCCATTATATCAGGATTATGAGCCCTCCCCCCTATATTATGGCTGGACATAATATTGATATCCGGGTTCCTAAACCATATACTGTATATGGCCCCTCAATATATAGGAGAGGAGGGCTCCAATCCTGATATATCAGCAGTCAGATAAGTGATATAGTGAATCATAAGTAGTTATATAAGGAATCATAACCCTGATATGAATGTATATGTCTTATTATAACAGGATTAGGACCCTATCACTATTACGCCCCACCTAAAACACATAACGCTCATAGAATGACTCATATATACATATTATAATAAGGATTACAATCCCCATTAGTTATGTCCTTCGTTATATTGGGATTATCACCCCCATCAGGATTAGAACCTGTTTATATGAGGACTAGACAGGATTATTTTGAGATTACTGGTCCTGTGTGTCCTGTAAAATGAGGTTCTTCACCTTCCGCCTTCGTAAAAATGTTTGCCAGTGTTTGCATTTTCGTCAAATACCAGTTTGCATAACAAAGCAGTGGATGGGTCAGGTGTCCGGGATGCGAGGACATTGTGTAACAGATTATTGGTTTTAATTATCGCAGCATCCAGCCATACATGAGCGGCAGTACCAATCGCATTCTTCTTAGGAAAAGCCTTGAAACGTTATTAACATCAGCTTAGGAAAACAAATGTGGCACCATAAGGGGTAGTGTTTTTAGCTGCAGGTGGTCTTTCATGGTATATAAAAGCTGCATAGAATATGGACCTTTCATCATTGCTCATTATTTGATATATTATGTATATGGTGTGGCCTTGCTGTGACTACTGAAAAAGCACAGTATGATGTAGCATGGTGTGATGTTCTTGTGACTATTAGAAAAGCACAGTTTGGACCTGTTACTGCCTGTAGTGTATTGAAAAGGTAACCAGACCAGGCTTCGGGCTGCTTATTACACTGCTTGAGAAGGACAGAATGGCCTTGCTGTGACTACTGGAGAAGCTCGGAGGGGCCTTGCTGTGACTACTGAAGAAGCTCGGAGGGGCCTTGCTGTGACTACTGGAGAAGCTCGGAGGGGCCTTGCTGTGACTACTGGAGAAGCTCGGAGGGGCCTTGCTGTGACTACTGGAGAAGCTCGGAGGGGCCTTGCTGTGACTACTGGAGAAGCTCGGAGGGGCCTTGCTGTGACTACTGGAGAAGCTCGGAGGGGCCTTGCTGTGACTACTGGAGAAGCTCGGAGGGGCCTTGCTGTGACTACTGGAGAAGCTCGGAGGGGCCTTGCTGTGACTACTGGAGAAGCTCGGAGGGGCCTTGCTGTGACTACTGGAGAAGCTCGGAGGGGCCTTGCTGTGACTACTGAAGAAGCTCGGAGGGGCCTTGCTGTGACTACTGAAGAAGCTCGGAGGGGCCTTGCTGTGACTACTGGAGAAGCTCGGAGGGGCCTTGCTGTGACTACTGGAGAAGCTCGGAGGGGCCTTGCTGTGACTACTGAAGAAGCTCGGAGGTGCCTTGCTGTGACTACTGGAGAAGCTCGGAGGGGCCATGCTGTGACTACTGGAGAAGCTCGGAGGGGCCTTGCTGTGACTACTGGAGAAGCTCGGAGGGGCCTTGCTGTGACTACTGGAGAAGCTCGGAGGGGCCTTGCTGTGACTACTGAAGAAGCTCGGAGGGGCCTTGCTGTGACTACTGGAGAAGCTTGGAGGGGCCATGCTGTGACTACTGAAGAAGCTCGGAGGGGCCTTGCTGTGACTACTGAAGAAGCTTGGAGGGGCCATGCTGTGAGTACTGAAGAAGCTCGGAGGGTCCTTGCTGTGAGTACTGGAGAAGCTTGGAGGGGCCATGCTGTGAGTACTGGAGAAGCTTGGAGGGGCCTTGCTGTGACAACTGAAGAAGCTCGGAGGGGCCTTGCTGTGAGTACTGGAGATGCCTGGAGCTTACTCAATGTGACTTTTAAAGAAGTTGGTTGGGACCCCTGCTGTGACTACTGCAGGGGGAGGGGCAGTGTTGTGAGTCAGGGATCAAATGAGGAGCAGGAAAATGCCCAATCCTCGACTGATCGCATGTTTTGTTCCTGTTACAATATATAGATATTGGTCACACATTTCCCTGTGTAGACAGAGGATGGGCCGTCACCAACAAAACATTTAAACAGCTGCAGAAGACGACACAGGGATAGTTTGTGCGGCCTGGCAGCGTGACTGATCGTGCCTCCTGAAGGCACCACTGGTTGGCACTCATTTGCTTCTGTAGACAGCCCAATATGGACCCTATCTAATAGGAGGCAAGACCAGAACTGCCGCTCTCATACATTTTTACACAAGATTCACTTTCATGTTGTCTGAACCATGAATAATCAAGGGAGGCCCTAATGGCTTCTCACCATCCCACCAGCCTCGATTGATAGATGTCTTCCCATTCCAAGACTGGAGCGTGAGACAGAAGCAGAAGAGGGACCGCCCCAATGACTCGAGGTTCAGGCAGCATGAAAGTAGTGACAGTTCTCTTTACATTAGAGCAAAACAACCACCTTCTTTTAGCATTTCCTTCCTCTTTCCTACTTTATGCCTAGGAGGGAATAAAAGCCCAAATTATACACAAGGAGGAGTGCAATGTATAAGACCACTGGTTATGGTAGACCGCGTTCTTTTATGGAAAGTACACAAGGAAACCACAATTATTTTACACGTAAGTATGCAAAAACATGTATATCTTTGTGGGTATAGTTGGAAAAACCATCAGGTGCTATATATAGTCTTCACCGCCACCGGCGTCATCACTAGAGGATGTTGGAGAAATTATGGAAATGAGAACTACAAAATGAGACCAAAATAAACAAAACTTTTCAACAATGGTCCCTCAGCAAACTAGAATGTTTTTTCTCACCCACCGTAATGAAATAGATGGGTTTCACAGGAGCAGATCATAAAACTTACTATAATCTATCAGGTATGGCTTCTAAAAAATATATTGTCTCGGTCCGCTTCCTCATCTCTAGGTTTTAAGCAGGCTTATATATACTTATTCTTATATATACATGCACTCTGCATGGAGAATGCATGTACTCTGAAAAGGAGACGGAAGAAAGCGATGACTGGTACGTTCCTGAGAACAAATGGATCAGACATGTCAAAATGTATATATATGGCCAGCTTTCCATTGACTGAGACCTGACTATCAATTGCAGAATGCCCTGTAGTTTTTTAGGCATCAATTACTTTTTGCAAAATCACATGCTCCTCAGCCAACAGGGATCACATGAGCAGGGGGCGCTAAACTGCATTAGGAATGTCTCCAACGCATTACAAAACTAATAAGATTATGATATCAGCCTGCTCTAGATCACTGATATCCGATTTATCATGGATTCCAAGATGTAAACCAAACAGCCAAGCCCTGGATCCCTTTGTGCTGGCCCTTTAAGCCTCAGCGTTATACGATACTTCTATCCTTAGCTGAACTCCTCTGTAAATTAATAAATCTATAGCGTCAAATTCATCCCATCAGCCTGAAAGAGGAACTTGTCCAAGAAACTCCATCCTGTTGCTAGAAAAGTGAGCTCCCAGCGGCGTCCCCTGCGTGCACAGAATGGCGATTATCATCTCTCAGACGTGACATGTTAGGGAAGGATTGCTTTACGCTACGCGGGTAGGCATTGAGGGACACCTTCATCTACCAGGAGTCACGACGAGTCGTGCTTCATTTCTTCACATCAGTAAGGATGGAAATATAGTAAAGACTGCATTTCCAAAGCAATCACCAGTTTCTATGCAAAACATTTTCTATGGGCAGTTTTTTTTTTAGTACAAAAAAAAAAAATCAGGATATATAAAAGACCTGTCCAGGCCCCCCAGTGTCCTCCTGCCAATAACCATCCACAGCCAGATGGGGACAAGTAGATACGGAGAGAATGGTATGTGGCACCAAATTTCTTCCAAAATGGTCTTACCACCATGCCAACCTCTATAGTCTAGAGTCGGCCACAGTCTTCCAAAACCCCTAAGTAAGAAAAGTACTAGTGATTATGCAGTACGATCCTGCTAAATAGTTGGTTTTTGGATAACAGCAGTGTTATTAATATTCCACTGTATTGGGTATTTACATGCCTTTCATATGTTTAAACACTGTATAAAATGGCACTACCCTGCCATCCATTGATGTAAGCTGGTAAGAAGTATGGTATCTCCCAAACTCATTACTCCCCTGTTTGTTTGGCCCCAAACCAGCTTCTATGAAGGCAACCCTGGTTATTTCACACATGCCACTAGTAACCTTTTAGACAGGTATGGAAGAAAGAAGTAATGTTTTATCTAGTCTTGGACAACCCCTTTAAGGATGTGTGTGATATTGTAGCTCAGTTCTATTCACCTCCAAACCTTCCCCAGTAGCCCATACATGTGTAACTATGTGTAAATCTGGTGACGGCTTAAGGTGGCCCATATACCCTGCCACCTGTCCTCCCAATACACAGGACCGTTCGGCATGGGGAGGGGTAAGCCTCAGCGACAGCGCTTACCTCTCTCTGCTTACCAGTGCTAGAGTGATGGAGGAATCTTCTGCAAGTGGTAGGTTTGGCTGACAAGTCTAAAGTGTTTGGGGGCCATTTACTCCTGGGGTAAGGTGTACTTCTCTTGGTCTCATTCACAGGTGGCATACGTGCCAGAAACGGCAAACAAACCTGCTATACCAGACCCAACCCAATGGGCACCTGTGGCACTGTTTACGGTATAAAGCAGCCATGTTTGTGGGTATGAACCAAATGCAGCATGTATATTCTTGCTAAGCAGCCAATGTTTCCTTATTTAATACAGGTAGCCAAGACACTGATATATAGAAGTAATAGATTGTGAGCTCCACTGGTTCCCCACACCCAAAGGGGTGAAGTCTGGGCACAACACTGCAGAATATGTGAGCGCTATATAAATAATACAGAACACTTGTATCGTGCACAGAACCAGAAGACAGCTCTAGCAGGGAGATACATGTGTACACTGTGGGAACAGGAGAAGCATTTGGCTTCAAGGAAGCAGCACAAAAGATTATTATGTGATAAATAAGAAAACAACAGCTGCTTCCACTCACATCAGCTAGGAGCGCCATACACAAACAACACGCCTTCCCGAAGAGGAACAAACAGGCTTCTAGTCACTGGTCGGCTATTTAATTCGCTCTGCCATGAGTAGTGGTGGTCCTGAGTGGGCACAATAATGGCAACAGATGGTCAACGGTGATTATACAACAGTGATTATATCAACAGTGATGTACAATGCACTCTACAGAAGAGGGAACGGGCACAAATCTAACAATATTAAAGGGGTTATACAGAACAAGACTGCATCCTAAACCATGCTATACACTTTGGTAAGGTGAAGGATGGAGGCACGGTCCCTTAGCTGAATTAGGGTATCCCATAAACCCCATAGGGCCTGTTCACACAGGGTAAAACGGCGGAATCTCCGCCTGCCTCACTGTGACATGTCAATTCTTTGAGCAGAGAGCGATGAAAGAAGAGGTGCGTGAGCCCTCCCGTAAAGAAACAGTGTCACACTGACGCAGGTGGAATTCTACCGTTTTTACTCCTCATGAACTGGCCCTTAGGTAGAAAAAAACCTCCAAATCCTATCATGCCTGTAGTTGTAGCTTTGTAACATAGGGCCAGGGGTTTTGCAACAGGGGCTGTATTACATAGCACATCATGTAGAGACCCAAGTACCAAGCTAGTATTTGGCAATTTCCTCTTGGTGGAGATAGAGATTTGCGCTGATCTGGCCCTCCAATATGTGCTCAAAGCACTTGCACAAACCAGCTTTGATGGCGGAGGAGCCTTTAAAACCAAGTTACCTCATTTCCTAACCACCATGGAACGTCAGGGATAGTGTGTTTTCCTTGAGGAGACCACCAACCTTACATAGGGAGTTTTATACGCTGTGTAATGCACCTTGGCAAAAGAATATGCAATTTAAGCCTGGTAGATGGTTGAAGAGGACATCCAGAAGAAAAACATTCTCTCAAAAATAGCGCCACTCTTTGCCTCAGTTTATGTGTGGTATTGCAGCTCAGTTTCATTGAAGTGAATGGAGTTGCAATATAATATACCACCTGAGAAAAGGAGTGGAGATGTTTTTTCGGAAGAAAGCAGCTACATTTCTCTCAAATTTGGATAACCCCTTTAAACCCAATTTCTTAACACAGTCGTAGGCCAAAAAAGAGGATTCCCTAGCCCTACTAGCAGAATTACACCACCTGCAGTAAAGCATCACTGCCTCAAAAGTAAAGAGCAAGTAGAAGATAATGCAACATGCATGTATAAAGAGTAGATATACATATAAAAAGTGTTATTACATCAACATAGGTGTATGATAAGGCAGCCAACAAGGACGGGCACAGCCTGGCATTCTGCCCTCTCTGCCAGGCTCTACTGAGTACACTTAGATTGCTCTGCCGTTTTCTTACAAATGTCGGCTTGTAGCTCAAGTGACACTTCAGGGATGAGTAATGGAGTGCTATTAATATCACTTTGTTCTAAGTTTCTAGTACACTGTACCTAATAGCACACTATAGCAGCATAATTATCCCTGGTAATTACAGACATGTCGCAGGAACATGGATGTGCGCCGAGCCTGAGGACATAGGTACAGTGTATTCCGGGAAGCTTCAGACCCTTTTACTTTGTCACATTTTTTTATGTTGCAGCTTTGTGTTAAAATATAAAAAAAAAAGGGAGGTCTGGGTGCCAACCCCCTCACACCTTCCCAATTTCCTTTCCCCGCCTCTCCCCCCTTAACTTTCTGTAACTTTCTGTGACTTTCTCCCTCTTCTTCTTTGTACCTTGGCTGCACTTTGCTCCCCTGTCTTTCTGAAGGCTCTTTGGGAACTTATAGTTAAAAATGAGTGGATTCCGGGTGGGGGTCAGTGACACTCCTTTGGTCCCTCGGGACGTCTCTTCTTATATAAGTTTGGTTTTCCCAAGAGATCCCTTTAGCAAGGCATTTGATGCCCAATGTACATTGTATCTCTGTTAATTTCTGTTTCTGTTTGTATCTAGCACAATTATGATTTGTATTATGTTTTGCTGTACTTTCCTGGGGGAGTGGAGGCACAAAATGAGAACAGACACTGAAAAAGAAAAATCTGCAATCACCAATAGTCTTTAGAGCGGTTACTCAGCATTTTTAGACAGTGATTCCGGCCTCCAGTCTTCTTGGCTATCAGGCCGCAAGGTTTGCACCTGGATATGGAGATTTCCTGCCATTTGTCTCTGCAGATCTTTGCTCCCAACAGACCACTGACACCATCGGGCATGATGGAAAATCACTGCTCCTTTGTTCTGAGAGAGAAAAGCCGCAGTCAGAGCTCTTTGGCTGCGGCTAAACCTTACCCTCTCTACAGAGAACATAATAACACTTGGCCATGCTGAACGTTGTTGTGTATGGGGAGGACGGTTGGGAGAGCTAACTGATGATTTAACAATTGTTCGACCATCAGTTATCGAAGGTGTACTCCTATACAGGTAGGTGACTTGAGAGATCACAGCCATGTAGCTGGGACACAAGAACAGACTCAAAGGCCAGGCCCCTTAATCTTCTCTACCCCCTGACTTGTCTCTTTCCACCCTATTTATGCTTCAGGGATTGGTGGAGGGAATCCTGAGGTAACTTGGACTCTGATAGGCTGAGAGACATGAGGCGATGGGGAGACCAACTCCTTTAGAGAGGGGTGTTGACCAGACTGATATACTCTCAGGCATGTTACAGGGTGTGGCATAATCAGGCAGCATAAAGGTGTTAGTTAACATGCCCATAGACAAATCCTACAGTGTATGCTGACATGCAGTGAATAGAACATATACAAGTAGATTACACAGTAGCCCTACTGTAGAATAAGACATACAGTATATTAAAGTGCAAGTCAGCCGCCCTAAAACATTATCCCTACAGTAGCTGTGGGGACACTGCATTGTCCTAAGATACTGTGAAAGTTCTCCCACACTGGAGTCTAGACTGTAAATGATCGGCCTATGAAATGGCTACCGCCATTGTATGCACCGTATGGGATCCATTCTCCTCCAGGCACTTGAGACACGGACCGTGGTATTAGCGCAGCAGAAAAGAACAGGTGTAACACTGCCAAGCTTTATACACAATGGTTTAAGTGATTGCTACATGGCAGATTTGATCTAAAGGAGACCAAAAGCCCATCACATGGGAAAAAGAATCCAAGTCGTGGACGTAAATATTTCATGGCAGCCCCGGCACTAGAGTATAATTGCCTTGCAACATAATATTCCTTGTGCTGATGACGAGAGGCTTTTCTTTTTCTCTTTTAAAGAGTAATTGCTTTGTAATTGCATCCTTGAAGACGGCTTGCCGAACAGATAGCGAACATTTCCAGGAAAACCCTATGGGGTTAATTTAACAACTATTGCGTGGGAGCGACTTAAAGTAGCGGAGGGGATATGAATTAGCTCCATCCTGCAACCTCGAAGCTGAAGCATCAGGAAGTCTGCACAGTTATCTGAAGGAGATTGAAGTGACAAGAGGCCACGGTAGACGATAGACAAGACTGTGTTCTCTAAGGAGTAGTGGGGAAAAGCTCACATCCCATTTTGCTGAGCAGGGGGGTTCACATCCCATACTGAGCAGGGGTGAGGTCATATCCCACAATGCTATTACGCAGGGGTGTGGTTACATCCCACAGTTCTACTGAGCAGGGGCGGGGGCCACGCCATACAGTGCTAATAAGCCGGTGTGTGGGGGCCACAACCTACAATGCTAATGAGCAAGGGGTGGGGGTTATGCCCTACAGTGCTAATAAGCAAGGGGTGGGGGTTATGCCCTACAGTGCTAATAAGCAAGGGGTGGGGGTTATGCCCTACAGTGCTAATAAGCTGGTGTGTGGGGGCCACAACATACAATGCTAATGAGCAAGGGGTGGGGGTTATGCCCTACAGTGCTAATAAGCAAGAGGTGGGGGCCATGCCTTACAGTGCTAATAAGCAGGGGTGGGGGCCACAACATACAATGCTAATGAGCAGTAGCGGTCTTTGGCACCAAGCACCCCAAGCAATCGCTTGGGGCCCCCAACATCCAGGGGGGCCCCCACGCCCCGCTCTTCTCTTGTGCTCAAGACCGCTAGACAGGGCAGCTGTCCCGCTAGCTGCTGTGATCTGAACTGTAACTATGAGCACTCATAATGAGCGCTCACAGTTACATGCAGCACTGACAGGGCGGGAGCCATTGGCTCCTTTCCTGTCAGTCACTCTTGTGGCGGCAGGAAGTATTTTCCCTGCGGTCACAAGTGGCCGCTCTGTCCTTGTGGTGCCGGTGCTCCAGTGACATCACTGGAGCATCGGCGCCAGGACGAGGGGAGCGCGGCGTCTTTTGACCGCAGGGAAAACCCTGAAGAGAAGAGGAGACGCCCGGACCCAGGTGAGTATAAGTGTTTGTTTTAATGTGTTATATACTATATGGGAGGGGGAGCACACAGGGGCCTGTGTAACTGGGGGAGCGCACAGCGGGGGTCTATATAAATGGGGGAGCGCACAGCGGGGGTCTATATAAATGGGGGGAGCACACAGTGGGGCTATAACGGGGAAGACACAGGGGGGCTATAGACTACTTGGGTCAGCACACAGGGGGTCTAAATACTACTTGAGGCAGCAGAATGGGGTCTATATACAACTGGGGGAGCACACAGGAGGTCTATATCCAAGTGGGGGAGCACACAGGGGGGCTATATACTACTGGGGGAGCACACAGGGGGCCTATATACTACTGGGGTAGCACACGGGGTGTCTATATACTACTGGGGTAGCACACGGGGTGTCTATATACTACTGGGGTAGCACACAGGGGTCTATATACTACTGGTGGGGCACACAGGGGTCTATATACTACTGGTGGGGCACACAGGGGGTCTATATACTACTGGGGGAACACACAGGGGTCTATATACTACTGGTGGGGCACACAAGGGGTCTATATACTACTGGGGGAACACACAGGAGTCTATATACTACTGGTGGGGCAAACAGGGGGTCTATATACTGCTGAGGGAGCACACAAGGGGTCTATATATAACTGGGGGGCACACAGGGGTCTATATACAACTGGGGGAGCACACAGGAGGTCTATAACCAAGTGGGGGAGCACACAGGGGGGCTATATACTACTGGGGAGCACAAAGGGGGTCTATATACTACTGGGGTAGCACACAAGGGGTCTATATACTACTGAGGTTGCACACAGGGGTCTATATATTATTGGTGGGGCACACAGGGGTCTATATACTACTGGAGGAACACACAGGAGTCTACTACTAGTGGGGCACACAGGGGGTCTATATACTACTGGGGGAACACACAGGAGTCTAAATACTACTGGTGGGGCACACAGGGGGTCTATATACTACTGGGGCAGCACACAGGGGGTCTATATACTACTGGAGGAGCACATAGAGGTCTATATACTACTGGCGGGGCACACAGGGGGTCTATATACTACTGGGGGGACACAGAGGGTCTATATACTACTGGTGGGGCACACAGGGGGTCTATATACTACTGGGGGAACACAAAGAGGGTCTATATACTACTGGTGGGGCACACAGGGGGTCTATATACTACTGGGGGAACACAAAGAGGGTCTATATACTACTGGTGGGGCACACAGGGGGTCTATATACTACTGGGGGCAGCACACAGGGGGTCTATATACTACTGGGGGCAGCACACAGGGGGTCTTTATATAACGGGGAGCACACAGGGGGTCTATATATAACTGGGGGAGCACACAGGGGGTCTATATATAACTGGGGGCAGCACACAAGGGGTCTATATACTGCTGGAGGAGCACACAGTGGTCTATATACTACTGGGGGAGCACACAAGGATCTATATAATACTGGTGGAGCACACAGGGGGTCTATATACTACTGGGGGAACCACACAGGGGGTTTATATACTACTGGAGGAGCACACAGGGGTCTATATCCAAGTGGGGGAGCACACAGGAGGTCTATATCCAAGTGGGGGAGCACACAGGGGGGCTATATATAAGTGGGGGAGCACACAGGGGGTCTATATACTATTGGGGAGCACACGGGGTATATGCAACTGGGGGCTGCACACAGGGGGTTTATATACAACTGGGACAGCACACAGGGGGTCTATATACTTTTGGGGGAACAAATGGGGGGCTATATATAACTAGGGGAACACACAGGTGTCTATACACTACTGGGGGAAGCACACAAGGGGTATATACTACTGAGGGGAAGCACACAAGGGGTATATACTAGTGGCGGCTGCGCACAGGGGGTATATACTACTGGGGGCAGCACACAGCGGTCTATTGTTGTAGAGTGCGTGTCGAGGGGGGGGGGCCCAGACATAACTTTGCTTGGGGCCCCAGAAATGCCAAGACCGCCCCTGCTAATGAGCAAGGGGTGGGGGCCATGCCTTACAGTGCTAATAAGCAGGGGTGGGGCCAAAACCTACAGTGCTACTGAGCAAAGAGGTGGGGGCCACGCCCTACAGTGCTAATAAGCAGGGGTGGGGGACACAACCTACAGTTACAACCAACAACAGTAATAAGCAGCAGTTTTTTCCGCCAGCTTGTCATATGACAAGTTGTTTTTTTGCCACCAGAAAGGCTGGGTTCACACTGCATGTTTGCAATCCATTTATAATTTAAAAAAAAAAAAAAAAAAAAAAAAAGCATAAAAAAAGGCTCAAAGACAGAAAAGCATTTGCCCACAAGAGCTGCACCTCCAAACAATATTTTACTTAGAGTACGCAAAATTAATGAGAAGCAGGGCATAACAGGGTTAAAAACACTTAAAATGCATTAAATCAATAATGCGCTTGCGTCCAAGATGGGATACACTAACAACTGACCCCTTAAACACAACATGGATGAAGAGTAATGAAAAAAATAAGTACAATGGTGAAAAATAATGCAAAAAAAAACTATATAAAAAATGGAGGCGACACAGCCCATGTGTTCCGCGCCGCAGGAGTGTCTAAATATTTTTTATGTGCGCAAACAAAAGGATGCTTTTTGATCCTTTTTTTTATAATGGAAGTCGTCAATGGAAAAACTTCCATTTTTTTGCATGAAATGGATGAAAAAAAAAAAAAACGATTGCAAAACTGCAGTGTAAACCCAGCCTTACAGTCGAGTTCTTGCTGCTGGATAGGGTCATGATAAGCAGGGTAGGAGCCAGATGCAGCAGTCATAATACAGCACATGACACTAACCGGTCCCCCATAGGTGTGTTCAGCTTACCGGGGAGCAAAAGGCTGTACAGCGCTGGGAAGGAGAACATATCCTAATGGCAGCCTTTTACATCATACTGCTTCTGTCTTTTTAGAGGAAAAGGGGGAGATTTATGAAAGGGTGTAAATATACACCTGGTGTAAACTTCCCACAGCAACCAATCACAGCTCAGCTTTCAGTTCTGGTAAAATATAAGAGGAGCTGTGATTGGTTGCTGTGGGCAGTTTACACCAGGTGTATGTTTACACCCTTTCACAAATCTCCCCCAAAATGTTGAGAGTTGTGGGCTTCTCTTTGCCCCCATCACTGGTTTTCACTGAGGCTTAAAGGAGAAGTCTGATGAAAATTTTTATTAAAGTATTGTATTGCCCCCCCCCCCCCCCCCCCAAAGTTATACAAATCACCAATATACACTTATTACCGGAAATGCTGATAAAGTGCTTTTTTCCCTGCACTTACTACTGCATCAAGGCATCACATCCTGGATAACATGGTGATGTCACTTCCTGTATAAAATGGTGATGCCACAACCCAACTCCCAGAGCTGTGCAGGCTGTGGCTGCTGGAGAGGATGATGGCAGGGGGACACTGAGGGACACAGGGCACTGGAGGGACACTGAGCATCCCCCTGCCATCACCCTCTCCAGCATCCACTGCCCGCACAGCTCTGGGAGTCGGGTCGTGACATCACCATTTAATCCAGGAAGTGAAGCCTTGATGCAGTAGTAAGTGCAGGGAAAAAAGCACTTTATCAGCATTTCCCATAATAAGTGTATATTGGTGATTTGTATAACTTTTTTTGGGGGGGGGGGGCAATACAATACTTAATAAAAATTTGCGCCTGACTTCTCCTTTAAGATTTCACAATCTACAATGGGAAATGTTGGTTAAAGGAAAGAAATACCAGTAATATATTGCAAGGAAAATTTGTCGCCTCTTTTCCGCGTAACCCACTCTATACCTATATATGGCTAATGTCATATTTAACTGTATTGTATATTATTATTTGACGTAATGGCAGTGTCATAACATCCTCTTGCAGTACCCTGAAGAGAATGCCTCTTTTGTTCTGTATTATGCCAAGGAGCATGGCACCATGGGGGGGTTCTCTCCAGTCTCCATAATTAGCCCCACTTCCTTGTTCCTTCGCCCTGCTTAATAGAAGCTATTGTGGCGTGTGATCAAAATAGACTCGCTCTGCGCTTTCATAATAAAGCGAACACGCACAAAGATATATTAATGCATTATATGCTGACTACAATAAGCACATTGCCCCCAGGCATCCAAACAACCATTCATTGTGCTGGAATGTGAAGGGTTACAAGTACATCATTATAACAAGAAGCAGCAATGATCCTCTTGAACGTGAAGAATCTTGAGAAGGTTTTTTTTATATAGGATTTCTAATATCATAGCCACTAGGGGCGCCATTCAATTGCAGGGTAGAAAATAGAAGCTGTTAGATCAAATCACATGGAAGCCCCCATATTGTACAATGACCAAATCAGAAAGCTGCATGGGGTTCTATCCATAATTAGAGGTTGTACTTGGATACAGTCCCTGGCCCCCAAGAGTACCAAAAAAAGTGTTGTCAAACTGGGTTCAGAAACGGTTCTTCAAACCTGAATGCTCAGGATTCACTTCCCCACAGATGCAGAAATTAGATGCCACCCTGAATGTTGCCAGGCCGGAACAGTTTGACAGGTCCACTTAACACTACCTATAACCAAGCAGGTGATCTATCAATGATAGCTGGTGGGGTGGGGAGAAGCCAACAGGGACCGCTCTATTAACTCAGTCACATGCTATATGTGGTTGTTCACTTTGGACAGTCCCATTATGTTAAAGGGAATGTACCAGCAGGTACTGTACATGACTAAGATTTTTACATCAATAGACTGGCGCGGAGATGCAGGTGCCACTGTCCTTTTTTTTGACTTGCAGCCCGATGTTGGTCTATTCCTGGCCTGAAGCACTGCTCTGTGACGCGGCTACATTGATTCTAATGGAGCCGCGTCACAGAGGGGAGGGCAGAACATCACACTGGGGGCGGGCGGGCACTGACGCTGGTCTATTGATGTAAAAATCTTAAAGCGATGAACCTGCTGGTACATTTGCTTTAAAGGGTCCCCCAATAGTACAAGATAAGTGTAGAACAAAACAGCTGATTTTGGTGGGATCCGCCAACCATCTAAAGTGTACGAGAAGGGGGCGGGGGCTCCCAACTCTCAAAATAGGTTGATGATATATACGAGCAGGGGAATACACAAACCCCATTAACTACACAGCTTATGACTATATTTGGGTAATTTCCCGAATGTTTATGTGATTATACTAGGACTCCCAGTCATGGAGTCCTAAGCGTAAGACGACACATGTACATGTGCTGACGAGATGACGCAAATGTAGTTACTAGCTGATGCCAATGGGGCCAGGGTCTGTCCATGCCCATATACATCGGTATCCCATTTTGACATATTAGAGCCCCTCAATCATCCCCAGAGACCGCTGTATTTCCATAACATCACAGCCAAAAATGGGACAGCAGAAACCTGTCACACTGTGTATGTTCCAGATTTATACGCCACTCATGTTAATAACCCCTCCCTCACAATGATGGCAGAGATACAAGAAAACGCACACATGGAAGCTATTGTCTCCATGTCCCTGGGAGAGCAGCTCGCTGTCTGGAGTTTATGATGTGTAGAATCGTGACGCTTCTGATATATTTCACGATCTCAGTTTCGCACTCAGGGGAGGGTGATCACAGTCCATTGGGTTGTACAGATTGGATTGCTACAATATGATTGTTTTGACAGTCAAATAAGCAAATCTCTGAAGAATGTGCCCTTGGCACAGCAGGGATGCAAGCCATTACCATGCCAAAAACACAACAGCATCAGGTTACTGAGGTTTTACTGGTCCCATCATCAGAAAGTGTGTATGACAAGCTTAAAGGGGTTGCCCTTTTTAACAACCATTTCGTATACATTACATCAGGGTAAATGTCACCAGTGGCAAACATATCACTTGTGCAGCCACTTCAGCTGCACAGGGGCCCAGGCCAACAGGCTCAGACTCTGAGCCTCAGCCTAATGGCCCCTGACGAATAGGCGATATGAATTGTCCATCCACCCATGTACCAGGCGTCTGATCATATGTCCTGCCCCCAGCGGTCCTTCAGCAGCCGCAGCCACCCCACATACCGCACTTGTCTATTGGATATGTGAGCCACAGCCGGCCGCCGCGGCACCATGCTCTGGCCCTGCCTCGGGACACACACACCAGTGACATTACCTGGAGGTCGTACATTGGCGATTGCGGCATCGGGCATCCTGTTGACCTGGAGGACCACTGGGGGGGGTCAGGTGGATTATTGTATGTAGGGATGGGTATTGTGTGGGGATGGGGGAGGGAGCCAGGATGGGTATTGTATGAGGATGGGGGGCAGCCAGGAATGTGGTGGCATGGTTTGCTTATGTGGGGGGGGGGGGGGCTATGCACAGGGGCCCTATGCAGTCTATGTCTGCCCCTGGATGTCACAGAATAATGTCACCAACAGCTATGGTAGGATTGCCATTGGATACATCCCATGCCCCTTTAAGAATACATACTGGAAATAGGGTCATAATGTCTGGTGGTCAAAAAGGGTGTGTGGCTACAAAGGAAACAGGCATAGGCTATACGAATAACAGGGTTTTCTGATCCCGCTTAAGGTCGAACTTGGTATGAACTTCCAACTTAGAAATGCTGGGAAATATTCCAGATTCCATTGGACCATGGCATCACCGTCAGCTGCTTTGATGGAAATGCTGTCTTGTAAAAGATCTTTTATCTATGTCGTGGCCTGCAGCAACTAACTCTATTGCTTCAAAGGGGAAGATAATATTACATTTTTATAATTAGACTAAAAAAGAATATATCATTATGGGTCATGCCACTGTGATCAGTGGCATGACCCATAATGGTTACATCTGCTCCTTGTCCACCATTTCACATAGTGGTCACAGCAGTGCCTTGTCCCTAGTTTTCCTTTATAATAGTCACAGCAGTGCCCTGGCCTCTTTTTACCATAGTGGTCATACCCTTAGGGTCCTATTACACGGGCTGACTACGGCCCAATCACTTTAGTAAACGAGCATCGATCTGCTAGATAAGCGCTCGCCTACTGGACCTATTAGACGGGACGATAATCGGGCAGTGAGGACTGCATGGACATCATTTTCCTGTGCTCCGCAGCTTCACGATCCTGGTGGCAGCAGTGTCTGAGCGGTTTGTCAGCTGACAGACCACTCAGCCAATCACGGGCCTGGACCGTCCACACCAAAACCAACGATCAGTCGATTATCGCTCCGTGTAATAGGGCCCTTAGTCTACTGTAGCCTCATAGATGATAGGCCACCACAGGGTATAAAAAACAACCGGCACCGCACTCTATGTCAGCCATCAAGGTGGAGGAGAAAATTGGCCCAGAGGTCATCAATAGCAAAAGGAGACAAGCAGCGGCCATCTTCCTGTAGCTCACTGAATGCTCAACACTCTCTGATGTGATTGCAATTTTAAAGGGGTTATGCAGCGCTACAAAAACCTGGCCACTTTCCCCCTACTGTTGTCTCCAGTTTGGGTGGGGTTTTGAAACTCAGTTCCATTGAAGTAAATGGAGCTTAATTGCAAACCACACCTGAACTGGAGACAGCAGTAGGGGGGAAAGTGGCCAGGTTTTTGTAGCGCTGGATAACCCCTTTAATATCGACTAGAACCATCTTCTAAAATGATCACCTCCAGAGCTGTACTATGCAGAAATAGATGAACCCGGCCTAATGTATGGTCTACCTTAGCAAAGTACAAGTGCCACAAATTAATATGTAATCTAAAACCTGCTAAAATTATGCAGTTAGTTCCGTCAAGGTGACGTGCTCATTAATATTTGACGCCTCAATCTAAGATGGGGAACCTTTAGCCCTCCAGCTGTTACAATTCCCATCATAACTGAACAACCAAAGTTTTGCAGCAGCTGGAGGTTCAAAGTTTTTCAAAATTGTGACTTGGTTTATAAGCATTGCTTTGGTGTAAGAGCTCCCAGTACTGGGTGGGAGGTTGAGTGGGAGAAGGGTATGGTCTGCAAAGAATTGTCTGCATAGTGTGGTCTACAGTGCTGTACTCTGACCCAGAAAGTCTTCTCCATCTTCCAAATCATTGCAGATCCACTTCAGGCTGGGGCTTACATCAGGGGACAGGAATGTGGAGGTAATCTCCTCTCTTCCCCGTACAGAGTGCTAAATTTTTATGTGCTCACACCTGCCCGGCTCATTCCTTCATGCTCCCTGCAGTCTCTGTCAGCCCTTGTGTTGCCCATCCTCTCGATTCCTGCTATAATCTGCCTGCACTCACACTCAGCTATGCACACTGCTGCTGTTTCTTCAGGTTTTTGCACTAACTATACATTATACTCCACATGCTGATGGCTATACTCTACAGTAACTTATAATATGACATATTCAGCTGTTTCTAAATGTTTGTTTAATTTGTTTTACATGTTATTCAGAATAAAAAGTAATTATTTTGGGGGGGTGGAACCAATTGTCTGCATATCAGGTATTTCTTAAGGAAAAATGTTCTTTGCTTTAAGAGTAGATTTGGATTACAAGCACAGTCCTGGAACGAATTATGTTTGTAATCCAAGGCACCACTGTATATATCACCACCATAAGTGACAGTGCCGTATAACACCGTGTTCTCCTACCTCTCCTGAGATGCAACTCCTGTCTGTTGGCGTTCTGTGTGTTTCCCAGCTCAAGACATTGAAGTAGCAGCTACAGGCCACAGCAAGGGGGCAAACTTCTTCTACCCCATAAAATCATCAATGTAGTCCAATAAGTGGGTAGGTATACTGTAGATTATACAATGAAGTGCCTGTAATGAATACAAGAGTCTAGTGAGCAAATGAGGAGGCTGCTTTGAGGAATTCCAATTAAAGGGATTGTCCAGCAAAAATCGTTTTTCTTTCAAATCAACTGGTTTCAGAAAGTTATATAGATTTGTAATTTATTTCTATTAAAAAATCTCAATTCTTCCCATACTTATCAACAACTGTATGTCCTGCAGGAATTATTATTATTATTTTTTTTTCAGTCTGACACAGTGCTCTCTGTTGCCACCCCTGTCCGAGAGAGGTTTTCTATGGGCATTTGCTGCTGCTCTGCACAGTTCCTGTCTCAGACTGTGGTAGCAGCAGAGAGCACTGTGTCAGGCTGAAAAGAACATTTCCTGCAGGACATACAGCAGAAGACAAGATTTTTTAAATAGAAGTAAATTATAAATCTATATACCTTTTTAACACTTTAAGGACATGGCCCATTTTCGTTTTTACGTTTTCGGTTTTTCCTCCTTGTGTTTAAAAGGTCATAGCACTTGCATTTTTCCACCTAGAAACCCACATGACCCCTTATTTTTTGCTTCACTAATTGTACTTTGCAATTACAGGCTGAATTTTTGCATAAAGTACACTGCGAAACCAGAAAAAAATTCAAAGTGTGGTGAAATTGAAAAAAAAAACGCATTTCTTTTATTTGGGGGAAATGTGTTTTTACGCAATTCGCCCTGTGGTAAAACTGACTTGTTATGCATGTTCCTCAAGTCGTTACGATTAAAACGATATATAACATGTATAACTTATATTGTATCTGATGGCCTGTAAAAAATTCAAACCGTTGTTAACCAATATACGTGCCTTAAAATCGCTCCATTCCCAGGCTTATAGCGCTTTTATCCTTTGGTCTATGGGGCTGTGCAAGGTGTCATTTTTTTCATGATGTGATCTTTCTATCGGTACCTTGATTGCGCATATACGACTTTTTGATCGCTTTATATTACATTTTTTCTGGATTTGATGCGACCAAAAATGCGCAATTTTGCACTTTGGGATTTTTTTGCGCTGACGCCGTTTACCGTACGAGATCAGGAATGTGATTAATTAATAGTTCGGGCGATTACGCACGCGGCGATAGCAAACATGTTTATTTATTTATTTGTTTACTTTTATTTAAAACCTGGGAAAAGGGGGGTGATTCAGACTTTTATTAGGGGAGGGGGCTTTTTACTATTAACAACACTTTTTTTTTTTTTTTTTACACTTTTTTTTAGACTTCTAGTATATACACTGTGATCTCTCATTGAGATCTCTGCAGCATAGATATGCTGCAGAGATCCATGAGATCGGCACTCGTTTGCTTTCGGCTGCTGCAGCCGAAAACGAACGAGTGCCAAGCCGAGGACGGCGCCATCTTGGACGCGTCCCCGGCCGGCATCAGTAACGGAGATCGCTCCTCCGGGACAAGGTCCCGGAGGAGCGATCTCCCCCACTAGACCCCAGGGAAACGTTGCCTTTGGTAATCGGAGGCAGCTGTCAACTTTGACAGCTGCCTCCGATTAGCTAATTAGCGGGCACGGCGATCAGACCGTGCCCGCTAATAGCAGCGGTCCCAGGCTACTCGCGGCACCCGGGATCGCGGCACTTCAAAGCGGGGCCGCCGCGCGGCCCCGCTTTGAAGTGCAAGTGAGGACATATGACGTACCGGTACGTCATATGTCCTTAAGAGGTTAAAATCAGTTGATTTGAAAGAAAAAGATTTTGTCCCTTTAACGTAATCCAGGATTAGAGCAACATGGCCTCTTTCTTCCAGAAAGTGCCACTCTTGTGGCACAGTTTGTGTACAGTATTACAACTTAAAGGGATCATCCAGCGAAAGTCTTTTTATTTCAAATCAACTGGTGTCAGAAAGTTATACAGATTTGTAATTTACTTCTATTAAAATATCTCAAGTCTTCCCATAGTTATTAGCTGCTGTATGTTCTGCAGGAAATGTTTTATTTTCAGCCAGACACAGTGCTCTCTGCTGAGATCTCTGGCCGAGACAGGAACTGTCCATAGCAGAAGAAAACAAGATATGTCAGCAGAGAGCACTGTGTCAGACTCAAAATAAAACAACACTTCCTGCAAGACATACAACAGCTGATAAGTATGGGAAGACTTGAGATTTTTTTAATAGAAGTAAATTACAAATCTATATAAATTTCTGACACCAGTTGATTTGAAAGAAAAAGATTTTCGCTGGATAACTCCTTTAATTCCATTTAAGTAAATGGAGCTGAGCTGTAATACCACACACAGCCTGTGGACAGATGTGGCCCTTTTTTTTTTCTTTTTTAAAGTAGTCTTTATTAAAGATTTTTTTTTTTAATCCTTAACAACACAACAACTCCATTAGTCCCAGTTGCCACTATATTTCCAGCATATCTTAGGCCATGTTCACACATTGCAGTACTATTTCTGTGTAAATGCTACAGAATTGCAATGGAACTGCACCATATTTGAACACAATCTTAGGCAATGTTCCCACCACATTTAGGTGAACACATTCAGTGTATGCACCAGGAAAGCTCTAGCCATGTGCACTAAACTAACCATAGGGCCCCCATTGCCCTGATGCGAGGCCAAAAGAGCGCCCTGTTGGCCTCTATAAAGGCATTATGCAACTATGTTTGCCATTACAGAACTATGAAACTAATGTGAAAACAGGGCATAGCGTAAAGCAACACGGTACTGTTTTCAAGGTTCATTGTATAATACAGTCATGTATTTCCTCACAGTTTTGCAGATCTCAGCTTACAGTCACTGAATAAGAACCTCCATAGCTTCCCTGCAGTGGATGCTGCTCCATCCAGGTCATGTGACCCGCACACAGGTGTACGGCTCATCACAACAGATCAATGACTGTAACGACTTGTGCACCTGTGTGCGGATCACATGACCCAGTGTTCTTCAGGGATGTCAAACTCAGGCCCTCCATCTGTTGAAAAACTACAATTCCCATCATGCCCGGACAGCCAAAGCTTTAGCTCGACACGTTTGACACGTCTAGAAGTTAGGGTATGTGCACACGACGGAATCTGCACGGATAACATCCTGTGGATTCCGCTGCTCGTACCCATGCGCTCCCACTTGACTCTCCGCCCAAAGAAAGAGTTAAGCTGGCGATGTGTTTTTGTGATCAAATGCATCACAAATACTGCAGATTATGTGAATTAAATGGAAGAAAACGATACTGCAGATTCTATTGTGGATCCACATCTGAAATGCTGCAGGTTTGTTGCAGTTTTTTTCCAAGTCACTTCAAAAGAAAATCTGCAGCATTTCAGTCCCAACTGGACACAGCCTACATAGCTCACAACACACTAGACTGCAGGTTCTGAGTATATTCACACAGCGGGAAGTAGCTGAACACGGCATTAAATTCACAGCAGATACACTAGGTGTAATTATACCCTGGATATTAAAGAGTCAAAAAAACATAGTTGCTTTCTCCCAGAAACAGCGCTGGTCTCGTCCTCAGGTTGTGTGTGGTATTGCAGCTCAGTTCCTTTGATGTGAATGGAGCTTAGTTGAGAGCAGGGGTGGTGCTGTTTATTGAAGACTGCAGCTTGTTTTTGTTTCCTGGACAACCCTTTAACTTCCCCACTAGCCAAGAGAACAGGTGGTCCCTGTGTTCCCCCTTGAGCGGTTGTGTATAAGTGGGCTCCATTCACCATCACTGGGACTGACGGAGATAGAAAAGTAAAGCACTTGGGTATCAGTCACAGACAGTGAATATAGTGGTAGTTCTGCAGGTGGGCTACCGACCTATAGACAAGGGACACATTGGAACCACCATGCTCTTGATCAGTCATGGTTCTAGCAGTCGGACCCCTAGGAACCACATATTCATTCCTTTCTCTTCCTCCATCTTGACTGAGCATCCTCAGTTTACATTTCTATAGTAATCGCCTTTGATGAAGACCTTGAAGCACAGTGATGCAGGTCTCAGTTCCATACATTTCTTTCCAGATAAAGCTTATAGGGGAGATTTATCAAACATGGTGTAAAGTGAAACTGGCTCAGTTGCCCCTAGCAACCAATCAGATTCCACCTTTCATTCCTCACAGACTCTTTGGAAAATGAAAGGTGGAATCTGATTGGTTGCTTGGGAATTGGGACAGCTTCACTTTACACCATGCTTGATAAATCTCTCCCTATATGTTTTGAATGTCCCCAATGTGCTAATGAAAGCTGACTGGATGGTGAAAAATAAAATTCACTGACGTCCTCCTGTATTTTTGATCTTGACCATTAATGTCACCATTATAAACTATTGTGACCATCTAGACAATGCGGTGGTGAGAATGGTGAATGCATCGTGTGGAAGGGTACATCTGCAGTGTCTCACTACATGTTTACTTCTATTCATACAGCTAGGTAAAAGTGTCTCTGTACGGTGTCACAGGTAGGACAGTAAGCTGCTGTACCTTACTCCAACCACTAGGTGGCACACTCTCTCACAGCACAGCTGCGGTCAAAACCAGGTCCAGCTGCACACCTCTCTGGGTCCTATTCAACGGTCAATAATCATTTAGCGAGGGCTGCAGGGGCATCATTACCGATGTCCTTGCAGCCCTTGTTTAAACATCATACTTTACCTAACCATGCTGCAGGTCTTCTCCTGCACTCTTCTCCCGGTCCCGCGCGCAGCAGCATCTTCAGGACGGCCTGTCTGAGCTAACAGACTGCTCAGCCAAGCACTGGCCAGGACCGCCGCGGGCAGTGATTGGCTGAGTGGTCTGTCAGCTCAGACAGGCCGCTCCGAAGCTGCTGCTGCTGCGGAGAGAAGGAGCGCAGGAGAAGACCTGCAACATGCTTAGGTAAAGTATGCTGTATGTGAAATCGTCGGTCACTGGCTGCGCACCGCTATTCCACATAGCTATGCGTGGTCGGTGCCTGATGATTTTAGGTTTGCACCTTGATAAACACGGCTCATCGGCTGATCGTTGTCTGTATTCCACAGAGCGATAATCGGCGAAATTGGGCCGATTCACCCGATTATCTCTCCATGGAATAGGCCCCTCTCACTCACCACTTCCTGGAAGTATATTTAGGCAAGTTCCAGACAGAGAGGATAGCAGACCTGTTCCACTGCACTAGTGACTCAACCTCCAGGAGTTGCTAGACTTCACCCTCAGGAAAGCCGGAGACAAGGGAGTAACCCCCTTGTCTACGCTGTGGATTTATTTAAACTCTGGACAGTTAACCATGGCCAGTCATGTTAGCCGCTCTCTACTGACTTACTGACCACCGCACCTGCACCTACACTCCGCACCTCACATTAGTCCTAACCAAGGTCTGGTTGTTGTGTGTCCGGGGGTGGGTGTTACCACTCCTGGCCAACATGACAAGTAGCCCTCAAAACACCAAAGCCCACCAGCAGGTTTAACACCAGTCCCAGCAATCCGGGTCAAGGCACGTCCACTATCACTGACCCCCAACAATTCCTACAATGGCTGCTGGGATGTGCCCTGGGTGCTGTGTGGTGTAGCTGTGGAGGAAGCCAATAGGGCACATGGCCAGAGGTTTGGTGATCAGCCACCCATAGGGAACACTGTGGTAGCCATCAATGCAACAGTGGGCAACACGGTGACTCAGTGTATAGCACTGTAGCCTTGCAGAGCTGGGGTCCTGCATTCAAATCCCTCCAAGGGAAACATCTGCAAAGAGTTTGTATGTTCTCTACATTTTCGTGTGGGTTTCCTCCACTCCAACTCCGACTCCTGCTCCTTCATAAATGGCCAGTCATATACCAGGGGAGTAATTTATCACACTGGCTCAGCAGCTTCTCCCTAATGTTCTACATGATCATGGGGCAACTTCTGAGGGAATAAGGAAACATATAAAGCAGATTCTCCTGTGTGTGCAGTGGATGCAGCCAGTCTCCAGCCTCCATGTCCTGAACAACTCAGAACTAGACTAGATGGAGCAGGTGGTCTTTTCCTGCTGACAATCTTCTATGTTTCTAACTAATATTCACCATACACTAAGACACACTGCTTACAATGCCAGATCCCTGTAATATAGAGGTCAGCCATAGTGATATACAGGGGGTCACACACACAGTGATATAGAGGGGTCACTGAGGGGGGCACGCCAAAGCGCACAAACAGCCTGCTGCAGCCATAGCATAAACACACACACACAGCCTGCTGTAGCCATAGCACACAGAGTCCTACCTACATACATGCACACACACACACAGCCTGCTGCAGCCATAGCATACGCATACACACACACACAGCCTGCTGCAGCCATAGCACGCGCGCACACACACACACACACACACACAAGCACACAGGCTGCTGCAGCCATTGCATACACATACACACACACAGCCTGCTGCCGCCATAGCACACACACACAGCCTGCTGCAGCCATAGCAAACACACACAGCCTGCTGCCACCATAGCACACACACACACATACATACATACACAGCCTGCTGCAGCCATAGCACACACACACACACACAGCCTGCTGCAGCCATAGCACACACGCACACACGCACACACACACACACACACACACACACAGCCTGCTGCAGCCATAGCACATATACACACAGCCTGCTGCAGCCTTAGCACACTGAAGAAAGACACACAATCTTCTCCCAGAGACAAAACATCACATTGAGGACAAAGATTACTGCTTCACTACTTATGTCTTCTCCTCCTCCTCTATATTACACAGGATATCTTCATATTACACTACTGCTCATATACAGTCATCCAGCATCCAGGAAGAGAACAGCACAGATCTCCCCCCACACAATGGACTCTTCCAGCTCAGAAACAAGCTGCCAAATAGTGACCGACAACTTTTCCTCGACCACCCTTATGTAATAGGGCCAGTGTCCTATTAGAATGTTGCTCATAATATATATTGATGAGCAAAAGTTATAAAATTCATATCAAAACTCAATTCAAATTTTTTTAAAGATTTTTTTAAAGCTGGAGTCAGAACATTTTTTCCGACTCCAACTCTGACTCCAACTCCAGCCAAAACTAGCTCCGACTCTGACTCCAACTTCACAGCCCTGGTTTCCTCCAAAAACATACAGACAGGTAAATTTAGATTGTAAGCCCTAATGAGGACAGGGACCAAAATTGGTAAAGTGCCAGTAATCTGTTGGTGCAGGGGCGTAACTAGAAATGGCTGGGCCCCATAGCAAATTTTTGATTGGGCCCCCCCCCCTCCCCCGCCCGCCCCCTCTCGATCGACCACTACGCCATCAACACACTCAGCTCTACACAGGTCCTGTACACCATATAAATTACAGTACAGTTATATCAGGTGACTTACAGGGGACGTCTTCTCTGATCGGAGTTCTTCCCTTTTCATTTTCTTCTCCATCTCCTTCTCCGAGCCACAAATCCACAGAATCTGCCAGAAAAACATATTAGTCTCCTCACACTGGCACCATCCTCATCTCTCTATACTGCACATCTGCATTGGCCCCTTTACACCCTCATTTAGTGGGAAGGCTGACTCTATGTGATCCCATTTTATTATATGGCCCTCCTCTCTGTCGCCCCTCCTTATAAATAGCCCCCTTATGTTGCCCCCCTTATAGAAGCCCCCCATGCTGTCCCCCTTATAGATGCCCCCCATGTTGTCCCCTAATAGATGGTCCCCTATGTTGCCCCCCCTATAGATGGCCCCTCCTATGTTTTCCTCTTATAGATGGCCCCCTCTCCCCCTATATTGTCCCTTTATAGATGTTCCCCTCTTCCCCAATGTTGTCCCTTTATAATATCCCTCTCCCCTATGTTGTGCTCCTCTCCCCTATGTTGTCCCCTTATAGATGGCCCCCTCTCCCCCTATGTTGCCCCCCCTTATAGATGGCCCTCTCCCCCCTTCCTTATAGATGTCCCCCTCTCCCCCCCTTCCTTATAGATGGCCCTCTCTCCCCCCTCCCTTATAGATGCCCTCCTCTCCCCCCTCCCTTATAGATGCCCCCTTCTCCCCCCCTTCCTTATAGATGTCCCCCTCTCCCCCCTTCCTTATAGATGTCCCCCTCTCCCCCCTTCCTTATAGATGCCCCCTTCTCCCTCCCTTATAGATGCCCCCTTCTCCCTCCCTTATAGATGCCCCCTTCCCCCTCCCTTATAGATGTCCCTCTCTCCCCCCTTCCTTATAGATGTCCCCCTCTCCCCCCTTCCTTATATATGTCCCCCTCTCCCCCTTCCTTATAGATGTCCCCCTCTCCCCCCTTACTTATAGATGTCCCCCTCTCCCCCCTTCCTTATAGATGCCCCCTTCTCCCTCCCTTATAGATGCCCCCTTCTCCCTCCCTTATAGATGCCCCCTTCTCCCTCCCTTATAGATGTCCCCCTCTCCCCCCTTCCTTATAGATGTCCCCCTCTCCCCCCTTCCTTATACATGTCCCCCTCTCCCCCCTTACTTATAGATGTCCCCCTCTCCCCCCTTCCTTATAGATGCCCCTTCTCCCTCCCTTATAGATGCCCCCTTCTCCCTCCCTTATAGATGCCCCCTTCTCCCTCCCTTATAGATGTCCCCCTCTCCCCCCTTCCTTATAGATGTCCCCCTCTCCCCCCTTCCTTATAGATGTCTCCCTCCCCCCCCCTTCCTTATAGATGCCCTCCTCTCCCCCCCTTCCTTATAGATGTCTCCCTCTCCCCCCCCTTACTTATAGATGCCCTCCTATCCCCCCCTTCCTTATAGATGTCTCCCTCTCCCCCCTTCCTTATAGATGCCCTCTTCTCCCCATCCCCCTTATAGATGCCCTCTTCTTCCTCCCTTATAGATGCCCCCTTCTCCCTCCCTTATAGATGTCTCCCTCTCCCCCCTTCCTTATAGATGCCCTCTTCTTCCCATCCCCCTTATAGATGCCCTCTTCTTCCCATCCCCCTTATAGATGCCCCCTTCTCCCTCCCTTATAGATGTGCCCCTCTCCCCCCCTTCCTTATAGATGCCTCCTTCTCCCTCCCTTATAGATGTCCCCCTCTCCCCCCTTCCTTATAGATGTCCCCCTCTCCCCCCTTCCTTATAGATGTCTCCCTCTCCCCCCCTTCCTTATAGATGCCCTCCTCTCCCCCCTCCCTTATAGATGCCCTCCTCTCCCCCCGCTTCCTTATAGATGCCTTCCTCTCCCCCCCTTCCTTATAGATGTCTCCCTCTCCCCCCTTCCTTATAGATGCCCTCCTCTCCCCCCCTTCCTTATAGATGTCTCCCTCTCCCCCCCTCCCTTATAGATGCCCCCTTCTCCCTCCCTTATAGATGTCCCCCTCTCCCCCCTTCCTTATAGATGTCCCCCTCTCCCCCCTTCCTTATAGATGTCCCCCTCTCCCCCCTTCCTTATAGATGTCCTCCTCTCCCCCCCTCCTTATAGATGTCTCCCTCCCCCCCCCCTTCCTTATAGATGTCTCCCTCTCCCCCCCTTCCTTATAGAAGCCCTCTTCTCCCCATCCCCCTTATAGATGCCCTCTTCTCCCCATCCCCCTTATAGATGCCCTCTTCTCCCCATCCCCCTTATAGATGCCCCCTTCTCTCTCCTCCCCCCCCCCCCGGAAAGCAGGTTTAAAAAAAACAAACAAACTCACCTTACAACGCGCTCCCCCGTCGAGCCTTTTTCCTGTCAGTCCCCCGTCTGATGCGCGGCTGTCGGGGGTGTCGCGTCCTATCCCCGACAGCGCGCGTATCATAGAGCTCTCTGTGGGCTTGTGCTGCGGCCGCGACTTCCGGCACACAGAGAGCTCTATGATACGCGCGCTGCCGGGGATAGGACGCGACACCCCCAGCAGCCGCGCATCAGACGGGGGACTGACAGGAGCGCTGTCGGTCGGTCCCGTGCTCCTCCTGGCCCAGTGACTCCTTTTCCCTATGGTTGGGGAAAGGAGTCGCCGGGTCAGGAGGAGCACGGGACCCGGGTCACGGGCCCCCTGATGCGGCGGGGCCCCGTAGCAGCCGCTATGGCTGCTACGCCGGTAGTTCCGCCAGTGTGTTGGTGCTATACAAATAAAAGCATTATTATTATGTTTGGAAGTCAGTTCCCCTTGCTAGACATAGTAGATAAGAAGAAAGCTAGTTATGGGGGTACAGAGAGCCCCTGGGCACTATAAGAGGGCCCATAGGGCTGACTATGTCCGTAAGTCAGCTGTAGGAGATGCAGCGTCTGGAACGCCTCGCTCTGCACACAGCGCCTATTGTTTACTGACAAGGCTTCTCTCTTAATGGAGTCATTTTTCACTCTCTTTGGCAGAGATAATATACTGGATACAAAGCACATGTAATATAATAAAATGTCTTTGACAATATTATAGGACTGTGAGCAGGAGCAGCTGATATTGCAGTATAATATATGGCATGTGTTTTATATAGGAGCTCTCATGTGACATGTATAGAACCTAAAGGATTTCCCAGAAGGGTTACAAAGGATCCTATACTTTTTATGTATAGAGACAACCAGAGGGGGACCTATCACTTGTGCAGCCTGTTCAGCTGCACAGGGGCCCAGGCCAATAGAGGGGCCCGCCAGGCTCAGACTCTAAAGTGTCAGCTCAGCACGGCACATGTGTGTAGTGGGCCCCCCTAGGTGGCATCAGCACCCGGGAAGTGCGGGCCCCATGCTCCTGTGGGGCCCCTTTAGTGACTGGATGCTGTGCCCGGTCAGGGCTGGTTCTCCTCTCCTCCTGCACCCTGCTGACCCCCCCCCCCCCCCCTTGTGTACCCCACTGTCTGGCATACCTTGTATGAGGGGGAGAAGAGGACAGAGAGCATGTGATGACAGGGGCTGGAGGGATCCTGCAGGGTTATGGCTGCCAGGGACAGGATTTTAAAGAGGAGCAACAGCAGCTGCCTGACAGTGAGTGATTATTGTTAGTGTGTCTGTCAGGCTGCTGGAAGTTGTAAGATAGAGGGTGGACTGTGTAAGAGAAAGCACTGAGCCCCCCCCCCCACTCTGGTGCTGTAAGTTTTATTGTAGGTCTATGCCTTTTAGCCAATAACTGTGCCCCCCTCCCCCTGCAACATGATTGTTTTTCTCTTTCATCTCCCCCAAGCAGCCACATACAGTACATGTCTCCCACCCGTGCAGCCACATTCAGTACATGTATCCCACCCGTGCAGCCACACAGAGTACATGTATCCCACCTGTGCAGTCACATTCACTACATGTATCCCATCTGTGCAGCCACATAGAGTACATGTATCCCAACTGTGCAGCCACACACAGTACATGTATCCCACCCGTGCAGCCACATAGAGTACATGTATCCCACCTGTGCAGCCACATTCACTACATGTATCCCATCTGTGCAGCCACATAGAGTACATGTATCCCACCTGTGCAGCCACATACAGTACATGTATCCCACCCGTGCAGCCACATAGAGTACATGTATCCCACCTGTGCAGCCACATTCACTACATGTATCCCATCTGTGCAGCCACATAGAGTACATGTATCCCACCTGTGCAGCCACATACAGTACATGTATCCAACCCGTGCAGCCACATTGAGTACGTCTCCCACCTGTGCAGCCACATACAGTACACGTATCCCACCTATGCAGCCACATAGAGTACATGTCTCCCACCTGTGCAGCCACATTCAGTACATGTATCCCACATGTGCAGCCACAGAGTACATGTATCCCACCTGTGCAGCCACTTACAGTACATGTATCCCACCTGTGCAGCCACATTCAGTACATGTATCCCACCTGTTAAGCCACATACAGTACAGTACATGTATCCCACCTGTGCCCCAACGGTAATTAAGGGCCTATTTATTCTATCCCCTATTAGTGCTGTTCTGGCCTCACTTCCACACTCTAAACTTTATACTCTCATCCCCCGCACAGCATTCAGTGTACAATGCACCAAGGACCCTCCAAGTACAACAGCTGCAAACACTACAACTCCCAGCATTTACTGCAGTCTGAAGTCCTCAGGGTGTGCTGGGATTTGAAGTACAAATGAGCAGACAACTCAAGGGGTTGTCCTCTCGGAAACTACACCCCCCAGCATTCTCTGAGAGCTTCCTAAGTGTAAGGCATTCTGAGAGTTGTAGTTATTGTTATTCCGGGAGTTGTGGTCACAGATACATCAGTCCAAGATGGGACAAGGTCAGCATGTCGCTTCCAACAGGTTCTTTATTTGGGTGCCCCCCATGATCAGTTCTATTGGTTGGCCACAGTCACAGTACAGTACAGTCCTTTAGTGGGCCCTGGCATCTGTGCTGTGCTGTAGGGCCCTCCCAAGAAACCAGGACACATGTACCAGATACCCGGGCTAAAATATGTGTGTGGCAGGAAGGTGGGAGAATGAATGGGTTATGGGGGTCCAAACACATTTTTTGCACAGGGGCCCTTTGCAGTCTGTGTCCGCCCCTGGAGACAACCATGGTGTACAATGACACTCCAGATTCTAAGGCCTTATTCCCATGTTCTGTGTTTCACGGACGACACGGACGTGGAAGGCCTGTAGTGGAAAACACCTCACCCCCCCGAATGGCAACATCTCCAATATGATCCTGGGAGCGGGGAAGCTGTATGAATATGCGCGATGCAGTAATGATACAGCCATGCGGCGCATATTCATACAGTTCCTCACTCCCAGCATCATTCTGGAGATGCTGCCGTCCAGGGGTGATTCCACTACAGGGTTCTAAGACAATGTGCCATTGATGTTTAGGGTTCCAGAAGAATGGCATGCTGACAATGAGGGTTCTAGAACAACTTGCCACTGACATCAAGGCTACATTCACATGTCTGCTATTCTACAAACCCTGCAGATGGGGAAGCCCTGTAATGGAGTGGTATCATTCCGGGAGCAGGGAAACTGTAACAACAGAGCCGTGCGGTTTCCCCGTCCATAGGGTCCGCAAAATTACGGATGAGGGAATAAGCCCTTAGGATGTGTTCACACCGTAAAAATAAAGGTAATACTATAATAATGTGCTATATATATATATATATATATATATATATATATATATATAAATATATATGTATAAAAAGGCTAGTGGAGGACAACATCAACTTTGGTTAAATATTAGAACTTTATTGTGCCAGTTCGCATAATAACAGTGCAGTGCAGTCCCGAGCCTTTTTCAAGCATGTTTTTGCTTAAGGACTCCCAGTGCGCAAAAATTGTGCATTTTTTTTCAAGTTTGTGTCTTTTGTGCCATATGGGCAGAGATGGGGCATGGCATTGTGTGCGAGGAAGCATGTCTACCCTTTGCCAAAAGCAGGATAAAAATCAGGGCTGGCGTAGATTTAATTTCTTTCGCATCCTGCGCAGCAGCATTCGCTACTCTATTGGTGCAAAATCGGAGGAATTTAAAATTAGACCTGCGCAAAAAAGACGAGTTTGTCCAGTGGTGCGACTCTACAATACACAACAAAACTCTCAATTTATAGAAAAAAAACAGATTCGGCTGATGCCATCTACTGGCAATTCAGGGTAATTGCATATGAACAAATAGCCACAGAGATATACTGTAGGGCTATACTGTACAGGTTAAGGATTTCAGGAGTAAGGCTACATTCACATTTTCAATAGGTTTTCAGGACTGTATACGATGTCTGCAATCACCCGCAATCTTCACCCGCATTCTGTAAGAAAAAAAATGCCCCTAAAGCATCTGTAATCCGTATCTTGGCACATTAGCAAAAAAGGGAAAGGTTAAATAAGTGGGAATGTTTTAAAACAATTATTCATCTGTATTTTTTACAGATTTGTGGACGTGGCAGACGTTTCATCTGTAAAAAATTACAGACGGCCAATATTTTAAAATAACAGCAATTTGTTTGCCATTAAATGGCGACCAGCCACTCAATTTCAACATTGTGTGATCAGCCTTTCTGTGTTTTCAACCCACTCCTGGTTTTGGTTGCAAAATACTATGTGTGAACATAGCATAAATTTGCTACCCCTAATTCTCATGCAGATTTTGGCGCTGTTTTTATATATAATTAACCTCTAAGTGCGGAAAATGATAAAATTAAAAGAGAAGTCCCACAAAAATAAAAAAAAGAATGTATACTTACCTGTCTCCATGCCCCCACAGTGGTGCTCTCACCGCTCTCTGACAGCCTCTGGGTGTTATTTTTTCCCGGCTTCCTGGCACATCATGGCTCCATGGCTGCCTATTTTCTTTGTGAAAAATCAGACAGAAAATCAGCATTGACTTACGGCACCAGAAATATAGCAGATTACTGGGTGAAATTTTCTTTAACCCCTTAAAGACAGAGCAATTTCGATTTTTGCGTTTTCGTTTTTTCCTCCTTGTGCTTAAAAGGCCATAGCACTTAAATTTTTCCACCTAGAGACCCACATGAGCCCTTATTTTTTGCGTCACTAATTGTACTTTGCAATGACAGGCTGAATTTTTTCATAAAGTATACTGCGAAACTGTGAAATTGAAAAAAAAACAAAAACGCATTTTGTTTATTTGGGGGGTATTTGTTTTTACGCCATTCGCCCTGGGTTAAAACTGACTTGTTATATATGTTCCTCAAGTTGTTACGATTAAAACGATATATAACATGTATAACTTTTCTTTTATGTGATGGCCTGTAAAAAATTCAAACCATTGTTAACAAATATACGTTCCTTAAAACTGCTCCATTCCCAGGCTTATAGCGCTTTTATCCTTTGGTCTATGGGGCTGTGTGAGGTGTCATTTTTTGCGCCATGATGTGTTCTTTCTATCGGTACCTTGATTGTGCATATACGACTTTTTGATCGCTTTTTATTACAGTCTTTCTGGATTTGATGCGACCAAACTGTAACGCCTGGAGTAGTGGATCCACTGGACCGTCACTAGCGATGGCACTAACCTCACCAGGGAGCGGAGTCTAAGGGGCCGCTGGTTTTCACCAGAGCCCTCCGCAAGGTGGGATGGACTTGCTGCGGCAGGCGACCCCCAGGTTGCTACCCCTGGCTTGGTTGCTAGTGACGGCAGGCGAGGCGTGGCAGGAGCAGTAGGCAGGAGATGGTGCTGGCAGAGGTCTGTAGGCGTAACCGCAGGTGACAGGCTGAACACAGGAGCAATAGTGTAACAGAGGAGCAGGAACTAGGAACGAGGACTAGGGACCAGGTAGCGGACAGGAATCAGGAACAAGGACTAGGGACCAGGTAGCAGACAGGAATCAGGAACAAGGACTAGGGACCAGGTAGCGGACAGGAATCAGGAACAACAGGGAGCTGGGCCAAACGCTATGGAAAGCATGTAGAGGCTCCAACACCTGGAAGGGGGCAGGGCTGGAACTAATAGGGAAGTGATTGACATACAGGCCAATTAGGAGCGCACTGCCCCTTTAAATCTGAGACAGCCGGCGCCCGCGCGCCCTAGGAGGCGGGGACGCGCGCGCCGGCCGGCACAGCGACGGACAGGAGCGCGGTGAGGTGAGGCGCCCCCCGGGGCCAAAGAAACAGCAGCGCCGGGTCCCTGCCTATGGACACCGGCTGCTGCAGATGCGGGAGAGAGGGTGCGGCGGCGGTCCGGAGCACGGGACGCCGCCGTGGCCCTAACAGTACCCCCCCTTTGGCCTCCCCCTCTTTCTGGTCAGCAAGAATTCCTTGATGAGATCCCGATCCAGGATATTAGATTCGGGTTCCCAGGATCTCTCCTCAGGACCAAAACCTCTCCAGTCCACTAGGAAGAAACGTCTTCCTCTGACAGTTTTCATTGCTAGGATGTCTTCAACAATATATACTTCGTCAGAGACAGCTTGTGGAGTGGAGGACGAAGCTTTACTGGAGAATCGGTTGAGGACCACTGGCTTCAAGAGGGAGACATGGAAGGAGTTCGGGATTCGCATAGTAGGGGGTAGACGGAGTTTGTAGGTGACTGGGTTAATGCGTTTTAGCACTGAGAAAGGACCAAGAAATTGAGGACCCAACTTGTAGCTGGGAATCTTGAGACGGACATACTTGGCCGAGAGCCAGACTTTGTCACCTGGGAGAAAATTTGTGGCAGGTCTCCTCTTCTTATCAGCCTGGTCCTTCATGCATTCAGAGGCTTTGAGTAAGGACTGTCGAGTCTGTTCCCAGATCGACTGAAGTTCAGAGATCAATTCCTCCACGGCAGGAACCTCAGATGATGGAGAGAGAGGCAGAGGAGGACGAGGGTGATGCCTGTAGACCACATAGAAAGGAGACTTGCCTGTGGAACTCGAGTCCAGATGGTTATAAGAAAACTCTGCCCATGGAAGTAGATCGGACCAGTTGTCTTGGCGGCTGGAAACAAAATGACGTAGGTAGTTACCCAAGATCTGATTGACTCTCTCCACTTGCCCGTTGGTCTGGGGATGATAGGCAGATGAGAAGTCCAGCTTCACTTGGAGCTGCGAGCAGAGGGCACGCCAAAACTTGAAGACAAATTGAGAGCCTCGGTCGGACACAATGTGAAGAGGAAGTCCATGCAGCCGGAAGATGTGTCGGAAGAACAACTGAGCCAGACGAGGAGCAGAGGGTAGTCCAGGAAGGGCCACGAAGTGAGCCATTTTAGAGAAACGGTCAGTCACCACCCAAATGACTGTATTGCCCGCGGATGGAGGTAGGTCCGTGATGAAATCCATCCCTATGTGGTGCCAGGGACGGTCCGGGACTGGCAAGGGCAAAAGTAGGCCGGCAGGTCTTTGACGGGGTGACTTATTCCTGGCACAGACTGCGCAGGAAGCCACAAAGTCCTTGACATCCTGAAGGAGATTGGGCCACCAGTAGTGACGGGAGATCAATAGCCCGGTCTTTTGAGCTTCTGGATGCCCGGCCACCAAAAAGGAATGACCCCACTTCAAGATGCGTTTTCGAAGTGCAGGGCGCACGTAAGTCTTACCGGGAGGTAGTCTCTGCAGAGTAGAAATGGCAACTGGTACTAGGCGATCGGCAGGTATTATGTGACGAGGGGATTCTTCTTGCCCCATGACATCGGATGCTCGGGATAATGCATCGGCCTTTATATTCTTCTCGGCTGGACGGAAATGAATGGTAAAGTTGAATCGAGAATAGAAGAGGGACCACCTGGCCTGCCGGGGATTGAGGCGTTGAGCCGATTGGAGGTAGAGGAGGTTCTTGTGGTCCGTGTAGATGTTAAGGGGATGTCTAGCCCCGTCTAGGAGATGACGCCACTCCACCAGTGCCAACTTAATAGCCAGGAGTTCAAGGTCTCCAATCGTATAGTTCCTCTCGGCAGGGGAGAAAGTCTTAGAGAAGAACACGCAGGTTCTGGTTTTGCCTGATGTGTCCCTTTGCGAGAGGATGGCTCCTGCGCCCACAGAAGATGCATCGACTTCAAGAGAAAACGGCTTGGAGACATCTGGACGGACTAGAGCAGGATCAGAGGCAAAGGCAGACTTTATACTATTGAAGGCTTGTTTGGCCTCTGGAGGCCAACGTCTGGGATCCGCCTTCTTCTTGGTGAGAGCCACTATAGGTGCGACCAGGGTAGAGAAGTGAGGGATGAACTGCCGATAATAGTTGGCAAATCCAAGGAAACGTTGGATAGCTCTAAGTCCCACAGGGCGTGGCCACTGGAGAACAGCTGAGAGCTTGGCTGGATCCATCTGTATGCCCTGGTCGGAGACAATGTGTCCAAAAAACGGCAGGCTGCGCTGATGGAAAACGCACTTCTCCAGCTTGGCATACAAATGGTTGGCCCGTAGTCTTCGTAGAACCTGCCGTACATGGGACACGTGGGTCTGCTGGTCGTGGGAGAAGACCAGGATGTCGTCAAGATAGACAATGATGCAGACATAGAGGAGATCGCGGAATATATCATTCACGAATTCCTGGAAGACCGCTGAGGCATTGCATAGGCCGAATGGCATGACCAGATATTCGTAGTGCCCATCTCTGGTGTTGAAAGCGGTCTTCAATTCGGCTCCTTCACGAATACGGATCAAGTTATACGCTCCCCTGAGAACCAGCTTGGAGAAGATCCTAGCTCCACGGAGACGGTCGAATAGTTCGGGGATTAGCAGAAGAGGATAGCGGTTCTTAACAGTCACATTATTCAAGCCCCGGTATTCTATGCATGGGCGGAGGGAACCGTCCTTCTTCTGCACAAAGAAAAATCCAGCGCCAGCGGGAGACGTGGATTGACGGATGAAGCCCTTCTGTAAGTTCTTCCGGATGTAGGAGGACATGGCTTCAGTCTCGGGCACAGAGAGAGGGTATACTCAACCACGTGGAGGAGAAGTTCCTGGAAGAAGGTCTATATGGCAATCATAGGGCCGATGAGGTAGTAGAGAGTCCGCCTCCTTGGCCGAGAAGACATCAACGAAGTCTTGGTATTCCTCCGGTAATCCAGATAGAGGCTTGGCGTAAGCAGGTGACCTCGTAGAACATTTGGGTTGACCTCAGACACCGATTTGGGCAGTCCTGACCCCAGCTGAGAACCTCCCCAGTTCTCCAGTCCAGCTTAGGGGTATGTAATTGCAGCCAAGGAAGACCCAGCAGGATGTTGGAAGAGGAATGGCGCAAGACGTAGAAGGAGATCCTTTCCTGATGTAAGGCGCCCACCTGGAGGACTAGGGGTGCAGTCTGGCAGTGCACAGCTTCGGTAAGAATCTCGCCCGTGACCGAAGAGATAGACCGGGGTTGGGCTAGCTGGATCACAGGTAGCCGCCATCTTTGGACCAATGAAGCAGAAATGAAACTGCCAGCAGCGCCAGAGTCGATGAGGGCAGTAGTCTGGAGAACTTGCCCAGAGGGTGTCTGGATGGAGACTGGCATAGTCAACCTTGGAGAGGTGGCATTCACACCTAGGGAGGCCTCTCCCACCAGACCTAGGTGCGAGCGTTTCCCGGACGCTGAGGACGTTGGGGACATCTCTGCCGATAGTGATCAGCGCCACCGCAATAGAGGCAGAGATTCAGCTCCAGTCGACGGGCCCTCTCATCAGTTGTCAGGCGAGCTCGTTCCACCTGCATAGGAACTTCTGGAGACGACTGGGGCATAGGAGCAACGGGATTCTGGAACACCGGTGCCAGCCGGGGATGGCGACGGGGCAGACTCAGACGCCGTTCTTGCCGGACCTCCTCCTCTCTCTCGGAAAACCTGGTGTAGACTCTGGTAGCCAGGAGGATGAGTTTGTTCAGAGAGGTAGGCAGGTCTCGGGCAGCGAGCACATCTTTCACTCGACTGGACAGACCCTTTTTAAAGATGGCAATTAGGGCGGCCTCATTCCAGTCTAGTTCTGCGGCCAGGGTGCGGAACTGGATGGCGTAATCACCAACGGAGGATGTTCCTTGAGATAGATTGAGGAGAGCAGTCTCAGCCGAAGACGCACGGGCAATTCCTCAAAGACAGGACTCAGCCAGGAAGATTCGGAGATTAGCAGCAACAGGGTCATCACGGTCCCACAGCGGTGTGGCCCAAGCCAGAGCTCTACCTTCCAATAGGCTGATGATGAAAGCCACTTTAGAGCGCTTGGTGGCAAACTGACTGCTTAGAAGTTCAATATGCATAGTGCATTGGGTCAGGAATCCTCTGCACAACTTGGGGTCACCTCCATATTTACTTGGGAGAGCCAGTCGTAGTTTTGAAGAGGCTGCAGGAGGTGATGACTGCTGAGCTGTGGTATGCTGCTGTACGGCTGCAGTCAGTTGTTGGATCAGCTGTGACTGTTGCTGGATCTGTTGAGCCTGTAGGGAGACCACTCGGGCTACTTCACGGATATCAGGCACCTCGCCGGGATCCATGGTTGGAGCCTACTGTAACGCCTGGAGTAGTGGATCCACTGGACCGTCACTAGCGATGGCACTAACCTCACCAGCGAGCAGAGTCTAAGGGGCCGCTGGTTTTCACCAGAGCCCGCCGCAAGGCGGGATGGACTTGCTGCGGCAGGCGACCCCCAGGTCGCTACCCCTGGCTTGGTTGCTAGTGACGGCAGGCGAGGCGTGGCAGGAGCAGTAGGCAGGAGATGGTGCTGGCAGAGGTCTGTAGGCGTAACCGCAGGTGACAGGCTGAACACAGGAGCAATAGTGTAACAGAGAAGCAGGAACCAGGAACGAGGACTAGGGACCAGGTAGCGGACAGGAATCAGAAACAAGGACTAGGGACCAGGTAGCGGACAGGAATCAGGAACAACAGGGAGCTGGGCCAAACGCTATGGAAAGCATGTAGAGGCTCCAACACCTGGAAGGGGCAGGGCTGGAACTAATAGGGGAGTGATTGACAAACAGGCCAATTAGGAGCGCACTGCCCCTTGACATGCTCCTGGACAGGAGCGCGGTGAGGTGAGGCGCCCCCCGGGGCCCAAGCAACAGCAGTGCCGGGTCCCTGCCCATGTGACGTCATCACGCCTGCCGGAAGTCCCGTCCCTGCGGCTCGCAAGATGAAGCCCGAAGAGGAGGAAGAGCTGCTGCCTGCACAGCGCGGATTAGCTGAGTAGGATGTTTATTTTTTTAGGAGCACCTCTGGGGTCATTATTAGCTCATGGGGGGCACCTCTGGGGGCATTATTAGTATATGGGGACACCTTTGGGGGCATTATTAGCTCATGGGGGGCACCTCTGGGGGCATTATTAGTATATGGGGGCACCTCTGGGGGCATTATTAGTGTATGGGGGCACCTCTGGGGGCATTATTAGTGTATGGGGGCACCTCTGGGGGCATTATTAGTATATGGGGGCACCTCTGGGGGCATTATTAGTGTATGGGGGCACCTCTGGGGGCATTATTAGTGTATGGGGGCACCTCTGGGGGCATTATTAGTATATGGGGGCACCTCTGGGGGCATTATTAGTTCATGGGGGCACCTCCAGGGGCATTATTAGTTCATGGGGGCACCTCTGGGGGCATTATTAGTTCATGGGGGCACCTCTGGGGGCATTATTAGTATATGGGGGCATTATTAGCTCATGGGGGCACCTCTGGGGGCATTATTAGTATATGGGGGCATCTCTGGGGGCATTATTAGTGTATGGGGGTACCTCTGGGGGCATTATTAGTTCGTGGGGGACACCTCTGGGGCCATTATTAGTTCATGGGGGCACCTCTGGGGGCATTATTAGCTCATCTGGGTACCTCTGGGGGCATTATTAGTTCATGGGGGCCACCTCTAGGGGCATTATTAGCTCATGGGGGCACAGCAGGGAATCCTACATACAGGGGGCACAGCAGAGGATCCTACATACAGGGGGCATCCCACACAGCGCAGTTACTATGGGAGCCTACAGGGGGGAGAAAGGAAAGGAAGCTGCTAGAAATGTGCGGAGCCTAAATTGTTTGTCTCGCAGGTTCTGAAGAGATGAAACGTATCTGTAAGGAATCATCCTGGAGGTCTGGGCCGGATGGAGAGGAAAAGGGAAAGTGACGCCTCAGATCAAAGAAGACGTCACATGTGAGTCACTGTATGACACTTTTCTTATTTTGTAAAACATCATTTAGTAGGGGCGCCCCAAGGTGACAGCTACTACATTATCTGTACTCAGAGATATCACTGTGTTATCTGTGGTGTTACATAGGACTGCAGGTGACATCTACATTATCTGTACTCAGAGATATCACTGTGTTATCTGTTGTGTTACATAGGACTGCAGATGACAGCTACTACATTATCTGTACTCAGAGATATCACTGTGTTATCTGTGGTGTTACATAGGACTGCAGGTGATATCTACATTATCTGTACTCAGAGATATCACTGTGTTATCTGTGCTGTTACATAGGACTGCAGGTGACATCTACATTATCTGTACTCAGAGATATCACTGTGTTATCTGTTGTGTTACATAGGACTGCAGATGACAGCTACTACATTATCTGTACTCAGAGATATCACTGTGTTATCTGTGGTGTTACATAGGACTGCAGGTGACATCTACATTATCTGTACTCAAAGATATCACTGTGTTATCTGTGCTGTTACATAGGACTGCAGGTGACATCTACATTATCTGTACTCAGAGATATCACTGTGTTATCTGTTGTGTTACATAGGACTGCAGGTGACTACTACATTATCTGTACTCAGAGATATCGCTGTGTTATCTGTGGTGTTACATAGGACTGCAGGTGACATCTACATTATCTGTACTCAGAGATATCACTGTGTTATCTGTGCTGTTACATTGGACTGCAGGTGACTACTACATTATCTGTACTAAGAGGGATATCACTGTGTTATCTGTGCTGTTACATAGGACTGCAGGTGACATCTACTACATGATCTATACTCAGAGATATCACTGTGTTATCTGTGCTGTTACATAGGACTGCAGGTGAAATCTACTACATTATCTGTACTCAGAGATACCACTGTGTTATGTGGTGTTACATAGGACTGCAGGTGATATCAGGTGATTTCTCCAGGTTGCAGAAGTTCAAACTTCATCGTGCCCTGGTGTGCTGGTGTCTGTATACATGTGTGCTGGTGTCTGTATGTGTGTATACATGTGTGCTGGTGTCTGTATACATGTGTGCTGGTGTCTGTATGTGTGTATACATGTGTGCTGGTGTCTGTATACATGTGTGCTGGTGTCTGTATACATGTGTGCTGGTGTCTGTGTGTGAGATCAATTCTAGAGAACTGGCTCATATATCCCATTTTCCCCAGTGGCTTAAAATGTAACCTCTGTTATACAGTTATAAAATTGTAGAACCTAAATGTGAACAAGGTGCAATTCAAATAGACACTTACTTGTATAGCTGTCTCTTGTGCTCTGTATGCAGTGCATTATATTCACCCTTGCAACGTACAATTTATAGCGTGTCTACAAGCCCAGCGGGGCTCATTATGATGGAGACTAAAACTTATACAAGAGTGGGGTAGGGGTTCCCCTGTATTCAGAATGCTGTTGAGTACTAGGCAATGCCCCGTCTGGGATTATTGAATTTCGAGGGTCTATGCAGAGCAGGATAAAGACACCTCTGCTGCACAAACAGGATCTCCTAGAAAGCGTTCTCACCGCCATGTATTCGCTATCACTGGCTTGGATGAGCTAAACTAGGCTAGGGTGATTTGTATATGCTCACTAACATGGAACAGCCTCATTATATTAGCCTTATCAACATATTCTATGTTAGTGAGCATACCGGGGGGGGGGGGGGGGGGGGGGGGGATATTGGTGAACATATACAAATCAAACAGCCCCCCAGACCCTCGAAATTCAATAACCCCAAACGGGGCATTGCCTAGTACTCAACAGCATTCTGAATACAGGGGAACATCATAATAATGAGCCCCGCTGATCATAATGAGCCCCGCTGGGCTTGTAGACACGCTATAAATTGTACGTTGCAGGGGGTGAATATAATGCACTGTATACAGAGCACAAGAGACAGCTATACAAGTAAGTGTCTGTATGGTAACATTTAAATTGCACCTTGTTCACATTTAGTTTCTACGATTTTATAACTGTATAACAGAGGTTACATTTTAAGCCACTGGGGAAAATGGGGTATATGAGCCAGTTCTCTAGAATTGATCTGAACCAAATTATACCTCCCAGCAAGGCGTGGGTCTAACACACAATTTTTTTTTTATTAATGTGGGGGGCCCAGACACTTTGGTTGTATGGGGCCCCGAAATTCCTGATGGCGGCCCTGGCTGAGAGTACTGCGGCACTAATCTGCTTTCACCCACCTGACAGTGACCACTTCAAGTGGGAACAGAGACAGGGAGGCACAGAGGGAAAATGGTAATACATGTTCAGATTTTAGGACAATCCCTTTAAGTTGAGGTGCCATACAATTGGAATCTACATCGACAGGTTATTACCAGCCTTTTTCTATGGCCATGCAGTTTCATAGGCTATTTACCCACAATAGCAAGCCCTAACAGAATAGTGTATATTTTCCACAATAACAGCCCCCCCCCCCAAAAAAAAACCTTAATTAAAAAAACACATAACAAATGCATAGAAAGTATCTAAAACAATACCTTCTGTTGCCCATAGCAACGAATCACAGCGCAGCTTTCATTTTTCAAGTGAAGCTGTGATAGGTTGCTAGGCAACAAAAGCTGTTCTCCAGACGGGTCTCCCTAAGAATAACGTGAAAGGAATGCGCATGCGCCTTACTGCTACGCCTTAGAAATTCCCCTAGTCGTGGCTCTCGGCTGCCGATCGATACGCATGCGCAGGTGGTGTTCCTTTTACTGAACAATCTGGGGAGGAGTTCTGCAGATGAGGTGACGTCATTACGCAGAGAGGCGCAGTGTCTGCTAGGGAAGGCAGGAAGCGGAGGCAGAGACGGAGCCGGAGACGGGCGCTGCTGCGGGATTGTAAACAAACGTCTTGTGTTCTCCGGGAGTTGCTGCTTCTACCATGGGGGGCGTCCTGGGAATCTGCTCTGTCGCCAGCTGGGTAAGGGGATGGTTGTCAGTCCATAGGTGACTACTGTCAGGGGGTAGAGGGCAGACAGTATGGCAATCCCTGTTAGTAAGGAACTTCTTGGTATCCCAGGGGCTCGCTGGCTATCGCCAGGCACGCTGGGAGTTGTAGTTTGGCCACAACCAGGAAGCCAGGGGTTAGAGATGACTCCAACAGCCATCACACCATCCTCAAATAGATCTTGGTAAACATTACTGCTGTTACAGTAGAGACTCCTTTCTGTCTTCCTCCTTATAGATATTAAGGACTTTCATGATGAAGGCCGGCAGCATATGCTGGGAATTATCAGTAGGAACCAATACAACCATCACAATATCCTAGAGTAAATCTCTATAACATGACTGCTTGTACAGCAAAGAATCTTTTCTGTCTTCTCCCCAATAGCTATAGATGCTCTCCATTGATAAAAGCTGTGAGTGCATGCTGGGAGTTGTAGTTTTGCTTGAGTTGGCTATCACTCACCATCACACTGTCCTGGAGTAGGTCCACTTAACATTACTGCCTTTACAGCAAATAATCCTTTCTCTTTTTTTCCCTATAACTATAGATGCCCCCTTGTGATAAAGGTTGCTAGGGCTGGATAGGTAATAAGTACTTATTGATGGCAGTATTTCCCATCCCATCGTGCCCTGACAGCCTTCAGCCCTGACAGAAGACCCTGGTATATGGGATGGGGGGTTGAGGGGCATTACAGGCCGGGCCCCTCAGGTGACGGTCTGCAGTCAGAGTCTCATATGACTCGTATCTCCCATGTGACTCCCAGCTGACGGCACTGACCCCATTCATCTGTCTTCTTATTCCCTTGCAGATTCCGTGCCTGTGCAGCAGTGCCACGTGTCTCCTATGCCGCTGCTGCCCCAGCTCCAGTAACTCCACCATCACCCGTCTGATCTATGCCTTCCTCATGTTCCTGGGGACGCTGCTCTCCATTGTAATGCTGTCTCCCGGAATATCCGACCAGTTAAAAAAAGTAAGTTTTATGGTGTCCCCATCCCCATGATAGTACCTGACTATAGTAGATGCCCCCCACCCCTTCTCTATGGTTGTCATCAGTAGTTTCACTTTCAGCTATAATAGGAAATATAATTTACAGTAAACATTTATACAGCAGGAATGTCCCAGCATCTGATGAGAAGAGGCGTCGTAGCAGTAGATCTCAGGTATCTGTATACTGCTTAGAGGGATTTTCCTCTGCTACAGCGTTGTGGATCCCTGCTGCTGGCTGCGATGTGTTCTCTGTGTTGTAACACATCACCTGACTGCTGTAGTGACATCACAAGGATGATGTCATCGGTGCAGAAAGCATAGACTGGTAGACAAATAAGAGCGTTTGCCCTGCTTTATATTATGGGTAGCTTCACACCTACCGGATCCGGAGCAGATTTCATGCTGCCATTTGCATTCCGCTGCAGATATGAGACCCGGCCACTTTAACCGCCTGCAGTCCTGGCCTGAAGCATACATTACCTGCTTGTCGCCGCGGCTGTGTGAAGCTCCTGTCTCCCCTCACTCCCCATCAGCCAACCAGTACTGCCGTGCACTGATTGGCTGATGAGGAGCGTCGAGAGCCGGGAGCCTAACACAGCCGCGGCGCCGAGCAGGTAATGTATGCTTCGGGCCAGGGAAAGCCCTGGAGCATACATCACCTGCTCCAGGCTCCTGCTTGCTTCGAAATCTCCCGGCAGTCAGCCAATCAGTGCGCTGCCCCGCCACAGCTCACTGATTGGCCGACCGCCGGGAGAGGCCGGCAGGCTCAGAAGCAAGCAGGAGCCTGGAGCAGGTGATGTATGCTCCGGGCCGGGCTACAGGGGTAAAGGGGCCGGGTTACATATCCACAGTGGAAAGAAAATTCCGCTACGGATATGTAACTCCCATAGACCTTCACACTACATGAATTTGCTGCAAACTCGCAGCGTGAAATCCGCTGCAGATCCGGTACGCGTGAAGCTACCCTAAGGGAATATGTATTCCTAGTATCAAATTGCTCCACCTGCAGCCCCCTCGCTGATGCTACACTACAATTCCCAGCGTGCCTTGACAGCTGTAGGCTTTCAGGGTATATTGGGAGTTGTAGTTTGGCAACATCTGGGAAGACACTAGTTAGAGGTCACTTATCCTGAGAGTTCCATAGCAGTACTGCCTTTACAGCAAACAATCCTTTCTGTCTTGCTAGCTATAGATGTAAGGTCCCCTTATGATAAAGGCTGAGAGGGCAATCTTGGGGCCACTGGGTGGAGATCACTCAACCATTACATTATCCTTAAGTAGAGAGCTCCACGTCATTACTGCTCTTACAGTAAGGAATCTTCCTTATAGATGCCTCCTTATGATTTTACTCCGGGGAAAATCTTTTTCTTTCAAATCAACTGGTGTCAAAAAATTATATAGATTTGTCATTTACTTCTATTTAAAAAATCTCCAGTCTTCCAGTACTTATCAGCTGCTGTATATCCTACAGCAAGTGGTGTATTCTCTCCACAGTGCTTTCTGCTGCCACGCCTGTCCATGTCAGAAAATTTCTCCTGCTCTGGACAGTTCCTGACATGGACAGAGGTGGCAGCAGAGAGCACTGTGTCACACTGGAGAAAATACACCACTTCCTGCAAGACATACAGCAGCTGATAAGTACTGGAAGACTGAAGATTTTTAAACAGAAGTAAATGACAAATCTATATAATTTTTTGACACCAGTTAATATGAAAGAAAAAGATTTTCGCTGGAGTACCCTTTTAAGGCCTCATTCACACGTCCGTAGGGCTATCCGAAGCTGCAGGCTACAACTCCCAGCATGCAATGAACTGTGGCTCTCAGGGCATGCTGGGGTTGTAGTTTAGAAGCACTGTGCTCATATATGTTGGTGTAGCTCCTTTGCCCGTGAACCTGTGTATGAAGCAGTAGAAGAATGTGATGACCTCATCAATCCATCCCTGTCATCTTCCGTACAGGTCATAGATCGCCGGCAATCTACATAGCTGTGACATGATGAGCCTTTGGCTCCATGTGACTCCCCAGGGTAGTTATAAGAAGCCGATGTGTGATGTCATCCCCAGCACATTGCATGCAGGATCTCTCAGCTGTCCTGTAGTTTGTTACAATGTATCAGTGCAGGTAACATGTCTAAGCCGATTAGCTCACAGGGGATTGTCTGGAATAGATAAAACTGAGCGCTTGTTTACAGCCCTGTGATGTCACAGGACCACAGTATGGGATGACACATGGCCGACTGCTCTATTGCTTACATTAAAGTGTCACTGTCGTTTAATTTTTTTTTTTTTGCAGAAATCAATAGTACAGGCGATTTTAAGAAACTTTGTAATGGGGTTTATTAGCCGCAAAATGCATTTTTATCATGAAAAAGCAGTTTAAAGCTCTCCCCCCTGTCTTCATTGTTCTCTATGAAGAGGGGAGTGGTGGAGGGAGATGAGGAACCAAAACAGGACAACAAAGAGTTAATTTACAGCTACATCACTGGGCTCCTCTGAAGTCAGCACTGACCTCTCTAACCTATGAATACTTGCTTTTACACAGGTCCCGCTGTGTAATCCTTTGTTCTCTGCTCTCTGTTGCGATTTATAACTAGACCGCTCTCTGCTGTAATTTATAACTAGACCGAGTCAGGAGGTCACTGTACAGGTTAGACAGGTGGCCGGCCCCAGTGAAATCAAGTTTTCCTGGCTCCTATGTTGAATGTAAATTAAAAAAAAGACAGCTGAAATGGAATGTGCCCCTATCACTATAAAATAACTGCTCTCAGTCCTTAGAACAATTTTTGATAGGTTGGGATCTCACTGATCAATAGATGGCATTAATCAATAAAGTGTGTCACCTCATCTTCCTGCAGTAAACAGTCTTTATAGACTTACAATAAAGACTGTGTCCTGCAGCGAGTCGGGGAGTGAAACACTGAGCAGAGCGCTTCTCCCAGCTCTTTCTAATTATCTGTGGGGATCTGAACACCCAGAACCCAACTGGTTAAAAGTTTTGACGTATCTCTGGAATTTTTGAAGTGACCCAAGTGTCCATTTAAAGGGGCTGGCCACTTTATAGTAAAATTACTCAGTGTAGAGTAAGTGTCCTCATTGCCCTTACTTACAGCAGCTCCCTGTGTAGAGCTAAAATCAGGCTCCCCTCCTTCAGGCTGTGCTGTCCTGCTCTGTGGTGAGTCTATCTATAAGATGGCTGACATGAAGGCCTCCAGTGTCCTCCATAGACATATACATGCTCAGTGGTGGACACTGGGGGCGGGGCATGGTCACATGCTCCTCTATGTCGGCCATCTTATGGACAGATTCACCACAGAGCAGGGCAGCCCAGCCTGGAGGAGGGGAATCTGATTTTAGCTCTGAGGTACACAGGGAGCTGCTGTCAGTATATCCTGTGAGTACACTTACTAATACTGTACACTGAACTATTTTACTATAAAGTGGCCAACCCCTTTAAGGCAAAGTTATTACCAAGCCTAAAATTGTCAGCACCCGCAAATAACAGACGAATAGTAGAGCCATGTTTGTTAGGCCAGCAACTATTACTCCCGTTCCTTCTATATGTATAAATGTTTGCGTCTTGTGAATGAGAAGAAGAGGGTGGACTGCTACCAGACTCCTCAGACTGCAGTGTATGACTAGGAGGATCGGCCTGTTAAGTGAGAGAGTCTACAAGGACTGGGAAGCAACGTAGCATAAGTAGCTGCAGACATCCGCTACATTATTAATAAATCATTGTGTATAATGGAGGCAAGACTCCTTCCTTCCTACCTCCGCTCTAGTATTACTTTTCTGATTGAGTCTCATGCTAGAACTACTCAGTGCGTCTCCTGCTGAGAGTTGTAGTCAGCTAAGTTACTGCCTTGTCTGACACTTTATGGCAATATGTCCTAGATACAGTATATGGAGATTTCTACTGTACACAGTCTAAGGGGGAGGGTTAATACCAAGGTAAAGTGTCAGGTTTTACAGCCCCATGAAGTCCCTGTAGCGGTCTGACTGGTTCTTTGTATCCTTCCCCCACCTGCAAAGCCTTTACCTTTGGCTGCCGAGAAGGAATTGTGGGTGATGACCTGCAATGACGGCATGTGACTTGTTTTTAGAACCCCAAATTGATATGGCATCCCTTGTCACAAATGTGGTGGTCTCATTGTATGTTTCATGTCCTGCAGATCCCAGGGTTCTGTGAAGGGGGATTTGGCACCGAGCTCCCCCATGTGAACGGATACGTCAACTGCAATGTGCTGGTTGGATACAAGGCCGTCTATCGGGTCGGCTTTGCCATGTCCACATTCTTTCTTGTGTTTTCCCTACTGATGATAGGAGTCAAGACGAGCAGAGACCCCCGGGCTGCTGTGCACAATGGGTAGGTGGATTCCCCCCCCCACACACACACACACACTAGCAACATTTTACTAAGCCTGGACAACACTACCTCCTATCCACACTATGGGGAATAAGTCCTGAATTCTGGGAACACAGCAGTAATGAAGGAGGGACACATACATTCATGTCCCTTAGTCTTCAGGGCTCATAACAAGTTATCTTTTTTTTCTCTTAAAGGTTTTGGTTCTTTAAGATACTGGCCATCGTTGGTATTATGGTTGGAGCTTTCTACATTCCAGAGGGACCTTTCACAAGAGGTAAATATGACAGATGGTCATCCGTATCCATTATGCCATAGGAGAGCATATAATGGATTCCCTATTAGTAACCTTATTGTGTAGTTACTGGTGTCCTGGGACAATGTACCTTACTTATCCTGTACTGATCCTGAGTTATATGCTGTATTCTGCTGTAGCTGCACTCACTGTTCTGCTCAGCGACAGTATACAGTATGTAATGTATGTATACAGTGATAAGCTTTATGAACCTAGTATAAATGTGCCATTACCTTAAAGGAGTTGTCTTAGAATATTTAAAGGTAAAATTTGTTGTTGGCCTATCCTCAAGAAAGACCATCAATATCATGAGATCAGTGAGGGTCTGACAGACAGGACTCCCATGATCATCTGTTAGGATGGCTTCACACTACGGAATTCTCGCGGATAAACGCCACGAAATTCCGTAGGCTTGCCGCGCGCCTTTCCGCTGGCTCCATAGACACCATTCTATGGGCCGGCCTATTCCGCTATCTGCCCAAAGAAGTGACATGTAGTGTGAACACACCCTCAGCCAGAGTTGTGCTGCTGGTATACACAGTGTAACAGAGCAGGGAGCAGACAGCGCCATCCAGTGCACAATGGCCAAGATCTGCTACTGTAGCTATAGGGCTTACCCTACTGTAGTATGATCATCCCAATGTTCCTTGTCTTTTCAGTATGGTTCTGGGTTGGTGTCTTGGGGGCTGGCTGCTTCATCGTCATCCAGTTGGTTCTGCTCGTAGACTTTGCTCATTCATTGAATGAGTCCTGGGTGGAGCGCATGGAGGAAGGAAACTCAAAATGCTGGTATGCAGGTAAGTGGTCTGTATGAGCTGGACTGTGTGTGATCTGTATATCTGGGTTATGTGATCTTATGGTTTTCTCTGTTGGACAGTGCTGCTGACGGTGACCAGCCTGCTGTACATCATCTCCATCATCTGCATTGTCCTCTTCTACGTGTTCTACACCATCCCTGGCGGCTGCACCGAGAACAAGTTCTTCATCAGTTTCAACATGATCCTTTGTATCATTGTGTCCGTCGTCTCCATCCTTCCCAGAGTTCAGGTACAGGTTGATGTCAGTAAATGTGTGACCACCCAGCAGGTGATGGGGCTCGCTGTTTTTCCTCCAATAGATGTATGGGGGAATCAGATTACTATAGAGTAAGGCTTGGGTGGTCAGCCATTTTCCTGGCTACATAGGAGGGTCAGTTTAGGTTTGGGCAATATTATAAGTGTAGGAGTGACCTGTAATATTGTATAGCTTTTAATTTCAGCTAGGAGCAGCAGTGTATATGGAATATGTACAGAAAGCTGCGCTAATTCTACATATTCTAAGCTATAGGGGACTATATGTATGCACTGATCAGCTGTAGCAATAAAGCAACCGCCTGATATTGTGTCCTCCCTAGTATCATCCAAAGAGCTCTGACCCATCAGGGCCTGGACTTCACAAGTCCTCTGACTGTGTCCTCTTGGTATCTGTCACTGGGTGTGCAGGGAGATGATTTGTACAGTACAATAGATGGTATGTGGTGGGAGAAGGGGTTTCTGATTTACTGGGTTTGCAAAGTGCTACATGAGCAGAAGGGAAGGAGACATCAGCAGCACAGCAAGGAAGGGGTTTACAGTAAGCACTAAACTGCTGCTGAGGTGAGAAGGAAGCCTTGATGTACTTTTCTTAGACAGCACAGCAAGGAAGGGGTTACACTAAGCCAGGAACTGGTGCTAAAATGAGAAGATGGATAGCCCATCATTAATGGGGTTACACTAAGCTATGAACTGGGCTGCTGAGATAGAAGCCTTGATTTACCTTTCATGGTTAGTGTGGATTCTCTGAAGTAGGTGAAAGCCTCAATGTGCATGCACATAGACTGGGGTTGCTCCACTATCTTTCTTTCATACTAGAGCACCCAACCCCCCCACCCCCCGCTTTATTCTTTTTATGTTAGTAGAGATGAAATTCCCTAACATGCAGTGAACAGAAGATTGCAGAGGTCTGGTCCTCATCAGCATCTGTAGCTTAAACCACAGGACATTTTCTGAGGCTTTGTGGAGTCTGGGCCTTGGGGTTTCAAAGTTGTTTGGGTGGCACAAGGGTAACCTACAGGAAGTTTTCATGTTATAGCTAATCTGTGTACTTTAGTTATAGCCTGGCGATCCTAGTGATATTGTTTTCTGTACATAGACAGCCCCTTTAACTGACCCTATGTCACATGACTTAGCATGGATGGATGCCTTTGCCCTATGATGTGGATGTGTTTCTGTACAGAGATGACACTTTGTGCTCCTGCTTCACTTTGCAGGAATATCAGCCACAGTCCGGCCTCCTTCAGTCCTCCATGATTACCCTGTATACTATCTACCTGACCTGGTCCGCTATGTCCAATGAGCCAGGTGAGTGGAAATGTGAATGTATGAGTGGGACCCTCTACATTATAACAGCTGGCTTCTTCTGCTTTCCTTCCCACTGAGCGTCAGGGTTGCATGTCACCCATTTGAATGGAGCTGAGTTGCAGCATGCATGTCTGACATGGGGCAGGCAACTCCTGTTGTCATGATCACTGGGGGTCCACAAGGTGGGGCGCGCGGCAAGTAGACATCAGCAAGTAATGTCTGTGTTATTTCTCCCTTTCGGTGTCTGGTATGTTCGTATCATTTCATGTATTGTGTCTTGACTGATTTTTATTTTTTCTTTTCCCTCCAGATCGTACCTGTAACCCAAGCTTGATAAGCCTCCTGAACAAAATCACTTCTCCAACACTCAGTCCTCTCAATGCATCAGCACTGCCCCAGCTGACCACTCCTGAGCCTCCCAAGTCTCTGCAATGGTGGGATACTCAGAGCATCATCGGCCTCATCTTGTTTGTGCTGTGTCTCCTGTATTCCAGGTGAGGATGTCAGAGTTCATGTATATAGGAGTAGTATTATAGTAGTTATATTCTTGTACATAGTGGGTAGTATTATAGTAGTTATATTCTTGTACATAGGAGCAGTATTATAGTAGTTATATTCTTGTATATAGGAGCAGTATTATAGTAGTTATATTCTTGTATATAGGTGCAGTATTATAGTAGTTATATTCTTGTACATAGGAGCAGTATTATAGTAGTTATATTCTTGTACATAGGAGCAGTATTATAGTAGTTATATTCTTGTACATAGGAGCAGTATTATAGTAGTTATATTCTTGTACATAGGGGGCAGTATTATAGTAGTTATATTCTTGTCATAGGAGCAGTATTATAGTAGTTATATTCTTGTATATACTAGTAGTATTATAGTAGGTATATTCCTGTATATAGGAGGCAGTATTATAGTAGTTATACTTCTGATGTTGGTTTTAAATGTAGCTGAATAAGCTTTCGTGTCAGCCATGGGTGCGATGTGCAGCCATTTCTGTCTTTTTGGCTTGTGCATATTATAGTAGTTATAGTCTTGTACATAGGAGGCAGTATTATAGTATTACTCCTTTGACCACCTTTTATATTGAAACAAATGGATGCAGCAGACTGTAGCATAGAATTTCTCTAGTTTTATTGAGCATATATAAAACCAAGAGTGTGACAAAAGTTCACTGAATTGGAGTGGAGTATTTTGCATGCTATGAGGAAGGAGTGGTAAGCTGTCAATTTCCCTTTTTTCCTTAACCCGTTTTATGTCTTTCTACCTTTTTGTTCTTTGCAGTATTCGTAACTCCACCAGTAGCCAAGTGAAGAAGCTGACTCTTTCTGGCCAGGACACGGCTATGCTGGATGACACTGCTGGGAATGGAGATGTTGAGGATGGCGAGGTTCGCCGTGCTGTGGATAATGAGAAGGACGGGGTCCAGTACAGTTACTCCTTCTACCATTTCATGTTGTGCCTTGCCTCCCTGTATGTTATGATGACCCTCACCAACTGGTACAGGTGAGACCTTTATCATTGTATTTGTTAGGTTGCCAGGATTGATGGTCCCATGGGGTAGTCCATCATTGTCCATACTCCTTGGACCACTATGATCAGACTATGGCAGTCTAGTAAGGACAGCGCCCCCTTCATGGTGTACCAAGTACAGCTCTGTACATTTGTAGCTGCTTTGCCTGGTACTTCTGTATTGTATAACTATAACGGCTGGTAAAGTTTGATGACATCCTCAGTAGGCACCTCCTGCAGGTCAAATTAATATATATTTTCTTAATTTACAGCCCTGATGCCGATTTAAACACCATAACAAGCAAGTGGCCTGCCGTGTGGGTGAAGATGGTGTCCAGCTGGGTCTGTATTCTCCTCTATACCTGGACCCTCATTGCTCCCTGTGTCCTTCCCAACAGAGACTTCAACTAGACGTCTCTGATCCTCATCTTTTTTTGGTTATAATTCCAGTTCCAAAGTTCTGCTTAGACAATTCCATAAGCCATTTTGTTTTATTGCTTTTTCCTGATGGATCCTTATGATTTGAAGCTTTATAATGTGTATTCTGCTGCTTTTAATCTGCATTACCTGAGTTCATGCTTTGTATCCAGGAGCAGTATAATTTACCTTAATGTCAGTAATATATTGGTTAAATTTTCTATATGAAGATATATATATATGTATTCTGTTATTGTTCTGGTTTTATGCTCAGATTTTCTTTGTATTCAGTATTTGATAGGTCTATCTGTTGTGATGCAGAGCATCGCAGCCCCTTCTGTTTTCAGATGCCTCCCAGCTGCCACTCATGGTGTAATAAAGGTGTCTCCTGTGTAAGCCGAGTATTAAAGGACAAGTGCCATGAAAACCTTTTTCCCAGTAATTGAAGCACATTACAAAGTTATATAACTCTGTAATATGCTTCAATCACCTATCTGCCTCCCTTCCCTGTCTTTTCCCCCCTCCACCCCCCACCAGGAAGTGTCCTGACTCACACAGACCTAATGACTGCCGTCACCAGCTCTTCTCTCAGCTCCTTCTCCTGTTACACTAGCCTCCCCCCTCCCCTGCCTTGTCAGGTGACAGGCTTGCTCAGCTCCCATTGGCTGAACAACTGCAAGCCATCACTTGTCACATCTCACTTGCTTATCTTCCCTCAGACTGACTCCAGCACATAGGCAGCTCCCCCCTCCCCTCATACCCTCTCTCCTGCTGCGTGGACTCAGTGAAGGAGTCATGTCACTAGAGAAGATAAGCTGAGGAAGCAGAGTCACCTGACAAGGAGGGGAGGGGGAGGCTGGTGTAACAGGAGCTAGAGCAGCCCTCCTGCTGATGACTCCTCCTCACAAGAAGGAGCTGCCTGGTGACGGCAGTAATCAGGTCTGTGTGAGTCAGGATGCTTCCTGGTGGGGGGTGGAGGGGGGAAAAGACAGGGAAGGGAGGCAGATAGGTGATTGAAGCACATAACAGAGTTATATAACTTTGTAATGTGCTTCAATTACTGGGAAAGTTTTTCATGGCACTTGTCCTTTAAAGACTGTTGTGTCCTGGGCCTTATCTATTTATTGGTCCATATAGTCCTTCACCAAAACAGGACCATCGATTACATCCTTATTTGACAAGGAATGGATGGACCTCAGAGGGACCATATATAGAACAGTGACTGCAGTTTGACATAGGTAACACAGCTGCAAAACTACACCGCCCAGCCTGCGGATGTCAGAGCATGCTGGGAGTTGTAGTTTTGCAATAGCTTTAGAGCCACAAGGCGGGTATCACTGCCTTGCAGTGCTAAACATGCATCACCATAGCCCGGATAACACCTTCAAGAATTCCTTACACCTTGTATAGATAATTTCTGCTCCTGGTTCTTCCCAGGAACTAGAACAATCCAAGCGTGGTTGGCAAACACAGGGGCACCACCTATCTACTTTTACCATGCGGCTGGTTTCCCCATTCTAAATAAGCGAATGTTAACGCTGCCTAAATTTCAGATGTGGGATTAAAGTGTACCCATTGTCTGTACACAGCGGAGGCAGCTTATATATGGCTGAGACTACAGAATAAGAATTGGTGACATCACTGTTACTATGTAGTGGCCCGGATTATGGCTGGCAGCTTCCGCTGTGTGTAGACCATCTTCTGCACTTAGATTTGCACTGTAATGTATACACTGTTTAATAAGGATTATTTAATAAAATTACTCTAAGCGAAACGCCTGTCACTTTTATTAGCAGCTTTATATGTCTGTTCTGTTTAATGCTTCTGAAAAGTAAACTGACAGCACAGATATGTACATATCCGTGCTGCCAGTTTCCCATTGCTGATCATACAAGCAGTGCGTACTTACCATCTATGCTGCCCTGTGTTAGTGAAAAACAGTGTTTATTCCCGGGCTGACAGTGTCACAGAGGTATGTCGGACTCTGCCTATGCCCGCTCTGCCTCACTCTCCATCTGATGCTGTACCTTCAGGCCGCTCCACTGCCTCCTCCAGGATGATCGACAGCCATCGAATGGAGAGTGAGGCTGTGTAGAGAGGGCATAGACAGTGTCAGACATACCTCTGTGACAGTCAGCTTCGGAATAAAGACTGTGTTTTTCATGAAGACGCCTAATTACAGAGCACTGTTTGTGATCAACTATGGAAAACTCAGCATGAATATATGCAAATCTGTGCTGTCCGTTTTTCTTTAAGTAATTGCAGCAAATACTAGATGCACATTTACTTTTAGGAGGGTTCTTGTGCTGCAGTTGTTGCATCCATTTGTCACCATTTTAGGTTGCGGCTGCATTATGACCATGGGTTGTTGGGTCAGACTGAATGGATGGCACTGCCATGGCATGGATTGTGCTACCATGAAGAACAATCCATTCAATGTGACTCTGAAACTTGTCCACGTCCAGGGTTATGGTATAGCCCTAGCCTTACAAAATAGTGCCATGTGGGCAAAGTCTTGTCTGCGTGCATCAGACATGGTGTAAGAAAGTGGCACAAAGTCTTGAACTTGTTTGTGTACAAGATGTTAGATGAAGTGTCGGATCCTCGGGGTAGGCGGGGACCACAGGAGCCAGAATGACGGCGCTTCACGTTTAAGTAAAACGTTGAATTTTAATGGTCTCAAACGCGTTTCGAGGCATAAATTGCCCCTTTGTCAAGTAGGAGATGTCTCTCCTACTTGACAAAGGGGCAATTTATGCCTCGGAACGCGTTGTTTGAGACCATTAAAATTCATAGTTTTACTTCATTAAACCTGAAGCCGTGAAGCGCCGTCATTCTGGCTCCTGTGGTCCCCGCCTACCCCGAGGATCCGACACTTCATCTACCATTCTCCATTCCCTGATCTCCTGGCTTGGGATCTCGGCATCTACCCTTGGAGCCTGGCTGCTACGGCTACTACCTCTCTCTTCACTGATAGTGCATACAGGTGTTGTGTTCTTAGCACAACACCATCAGGTGAGCAGTTTTATTATCAGCTTGTTCGACCTACAATCTGTTGTTTACGTTATCACCCTATGGCGCCCTTTCCACTTTTTTAGCCCTACTGTGTACAAGATGTGACCTGCTGAAATATGGCAGCCATAGGAGAGGGTCCCAGTGTCAGAGTGTTTTCTATTAGGGAACCCAACTAACTTGGTCTTAATGTTATATACTCACTGTCACTTCAAACAACTTTCCTCCATGCGATACAAATATGTTAGAAATGACACTAAGTACCTCATTTACCAAAAATTACTCCTTACCCCCAAAAAATAGCTCTGAAATCTTAGCCACCAGGTGTCTACTTACCCTGCAATCTGCTGTCCATTGCTTGTTATCAGTGTATTTCTGTCTTTAGTAACTAACAGCTGTGACAGCTATTATATTGTAATAGCTGCACTTAAAGATCAGTCAACAGCAAATAACACTTTAAGGGAAAAGTAAATACAGTACAAATGATGAAGGTCTGAGCCGGATTGATGAGGATAGAGATTTATTGTCCATGCACATACAAAGTAACACTTATCAGATTGCACTTCTATCATTGTGGATGGATAAACCAGAATAGAAAAATAAAACTTCATTCAGCACAAAGGTCCCAACAATCTGATACATACGCCACTCATAATGATCCCCAGGGGGATCATGGCCGGGATCTCTAAGACTGATGCACAATATGCATCACTACCTCACAAAATATTAACCTTTTCCTCTTATATGGGTTTCCTGTTTGTTTTGAGTGTGAGGTAAGAAAATCCACCTCTAAATTCCAAGAGGTAATTAGAAGTGGATTTTTAGGGAGAATCTAAACATTTTGAATAATTTATACATTACTAAACATTTATCCTAAGTGAATGTTCATCTGCCTAACAGCTCTCTCTCCATGCACGAGTGTTCGTCTGGCTGAGAGTTGATATCCAACATGCCCAATCCTTCCTTCCCCCGATATCTTATCGGGAGATTTGGGAGTGCTCTATAGTCACACTATCCTGACAAAAAGAGCGGTTTGTATTCCGGCCCTTAAAGAGGTAGTCCCATCTGGACAAGTTATGTCCGATACTGTGGGTACGGAATAACTTTGCCAGAAGGGAAAACCTTTTTAAGGAAGACAGAGCAGGTTGGAAACTAACAAGTAATATGACAGAAAAGCAGTTTATGGTGAAAGCAATACTAGAAAATAACCTGGGACTCCTTGCATGACTAGGATGTCTTACAGGAGGTACAGGCAACTATCAATGGGCTAAGTGCACATATATAACTTGCCACCATGAAATACAGGACCCCCCCCGGTGACCGGATTGGTTGTGGGGAACCTCACTTGTGCTTCTCTATTTTCCTATTGTTGTGATATAAGTAAGAATATCTGCAAAATGAACAGTATGTTATTGCACACGGCTTATACACCCATGCAGAGGATCACTGACACCTCCCACCCTCATTCCCGCATCAGGAAAGACAGCTGGTGACGTGGGCGAGTTGGGAATATCTGTGATCCAGGCTAAAGATGGATGGTGGTAACATACACACAGTAATACAAAAATATTTCTATATACTGAGCAAAATAGAACTATTCCCCTTCACCCTGGCACATTTCTATGGCAGCTGTCTCCAGCCTGTGGTTCTTCAGCTGTTCAAAAACTACCACTCTCCATCAATACTACTATCCTAAAGGTACTGGACATGGACTTGACCTGACTACATTAACCCAACACCAACAAAATGGCCTCCTATGCACGACAACAGATCTGTCTATAAACTGTAGGAAGGTTTCACAGCAAGATGAAAGCGTTCCTATCTTTATACAAGGACACCAAGTTTCCAGCAGAGCATTGCCCATCACACTGCCCCGCCATCTTCCCATAGTGCATCCTGATGCCATCTCTTCAGGTAAGTGACACACGTCCCCAGCCATCCACATGATGGAGAACGAGATCCATCAGACCAGGTGACTTCTTCAGTGATTGGACACTGGCTCCTACCTGACCCCTGACAGGCGCCATTGCCACCAGTGATAACTTGTAGCTGATCAGTATCTACTGTAAGGAGGGGGATGCAGCTGCAGTATGTTACAGGGAGAAGCATGGAGATTTACATTTTTCTAAATCCTAGAAAAGCTTTAATCTTTAGGATTATACAACTACTATGGTCACTGTACAGCGCCTGTTAGAGCAGCCTATAGAGCACCACCGAATCCACCTGCAGTCTTAAAGGAGAACACACCCATGTTAGCATATTATGACAAGGATTATCCTTTACCTGTATATTTGGTTTATCAAGACAACTACACCCAGACTTGGAAACCTACAGGCTATCATACAACCAGAAGCGCTAGTCCAAGTAGATGAGACACAAGAAAAGTCTTAGCACAAAGGTATCATATAAAACAACAATATTCAGACAATGCTAAGTATGGCACAAAAATCCGTAACTATTGTACACATGGGGGCAGCAACTTACCAAACCGGTAACACCTGATAACTGTAACAAAAAGTATGGCCAACCTGACCATAATGGGGATCTATAGACCGAGTCAAGGTGCTGGGTCACTGGGACAGTACACGGTCCCTGAATAAAGGGGTGCGTGACACAATGGGCTCTCCTGCCCAAGTCTAAACCGAAAATAAACATAAAAGGGGTTATCCCTTAATCCTGATAAGGTTACAAATTCTGAGGACCCCCCCCCCCCCCAACGAGAGCAGAGGTCCCAAGTTTCCCATCTTTATGGATTGGGAGTCATTGTGCACAGTGCCGCTCCATTCATTGTCAATGGGGACACTGAAGAAATCAGAGTGTTGTACTAAATATCCTAACAGTGAATGGCACAGCAATGTGTATGGTGCAACTTGGCACCGCCTTCTTGACGCTTGAGTATGATATAAAGCTGACACTGCTTTTAGAGGGAACCAATCCCTACACCAAATGTTGTCTATACTGCTAATCATACACAAACATTGATCTGTTCCTTGTGTCCCTGCCCGCTTTTACCAACTCCCACACTGTATGTAAATGCGAGCGAACTAGCCATTTGGGTGGCTCCAGGCACCTAACTAGTCCCAGTGACTATTTCCTTGCTGCTTCACAAAGACAGGTCTCAGCCTATGTACCCACTTAAGCCCAACTTTGTGTGAAGCAGCAAGGATACCACACTGTCAATCATACCCACAGAGGTGTGATCACATCACCTTACCATCTGCAGGACTGTGACTAGTTAGTTCAGGGACCACCCCATTGACTAGTTCCCCACAGTTACATAAAGCGAAGGGATGGATAAAAGTACATTTGTGGAGCACAGCAGGCAGGGACACAGGGAACAGATATATGTCCCTGCAGTGTATGATTACCAGTATTAGCCACATTAGATAGGTCTATAGGGAAAGTGGTGTGAGGGGCTCCAAGTGCACAATCGCATCAAGAAATCTTTCAAGTTTACAAAGTTCAAATTTTTTAAAAAAATTGTTAGCTTGCCTTGCTTTCAGATCAAGTTACTTGCAATCCAAGGTTTCACTGTAAAAAAAATAATATATATATATATATAAATATGATAACATGATAGATAGAAAGCCGGTTATATCACTTCAACTACAGCAATTATTTGAAACACGTGTTTTTTTTAACAGGCTTTGTATAAAGTACGAATAACTTGTTCTGCAAGAGCTGTGTCTGTTAAATAGTTGCTGTAGCTGAAATGATATACCTGGCTTTTTACCATGTTACCATTTTTATATTCCCATTTTAACTAAATTTATGATATTGTTGCTATGTAAGATATTATTAGCCATATAGTTTACAGGCAAAATATTTTTTGTTTCATTCAAATGTTAAGAGTTAACTTGTTAAGAGCCTACTATATACTTTATATTTGGTAGGTTTAAACCTATTTTTTTTTTTTATTGGTTCCCTTTAAATGATACAATTTTGGCTACCTAGAATCTCCACTAGGGGCAGCTCACAATTAGTTCAATCCCCCTGGCTTTATAGATTTTCCCTTAATGACATAAAGGTAACAGCAATCTATTTTATTTGTTCTGTGCTCATATAAAGTCCTACAGCAATTGCTGATTTTAACCACAGATTCACTTTAATGACATTCATACAATAAAGAGGGTCCTGTACTAAAGCTAAGAGCCCCTTCAAACACAGGTCTGGGCACTAAGGGATGATGCACAACAAGGATACTCTATCTTCCATGGGTACCCAGCATTTCCAGTGAGGATATTCCTATAAATCAGCATCTAATGTAAATGGGTGACACCATATAGGACAACACATCCACTGGGTCAATGGTGCCCAATATTTAGTCCACAATGCGTCCTGGGCCTCCAAGGTCTAGTCTAGGGGAAGCTTACAACTCCTAGCCTTATTCTAAACTCTGCATATTGTCGGACTTTGGTGCTGCACCTCCCATTCCATCCAGATTCCTAATGTCATAAGCATTGTCAGGGCATGCTGGGTGCTGGGGTTGTAGTTTCCCAATGTAGCAAGGTCCAGTTTGCAATAAAACAATTGGATATTTAAAAAAAAAATTCAAGTGCTTTAAGAGTAAAGCTGTGAAACAGGGCAATGATATATTTGGCAATGATATAGTTATTTGTTAATGGACACACAACAATCATGGGGGGGGGGGGACTTAAAGTGAATAGTAAAAATCATTGCACCTGATAGACATTTATTCAGCTGCTGGCTCGGGGGTCTCCAGACGATGCAGGAATACTATTCAGTAACAGTAGAGCTGGGATTTAACCCCGCGTGCGGACTCCTCGCATTGCAGATAGTCCGACTCTCCATCGTTCATGACGAACCCCTGGAGGGAGCCGTCTCTGGTGAGGTCAACCTGGTTAAAGTCTTGTGCTAAGTCACTTTCAGATGCCAAGAGAATCTGGGTCCATGCGTCAATGTCCAGCTTCCCGGCTGTGCCTCCATATTCTTCTGGTAAGACGGCCTTAGGGATATTGCTGTGGAGGGAGCTCAGATCCGATCCGTGCAGGAATATCTATATGGGGGAGAAACAATCTCTCAAAAATTGGACCCTCGCAACCGTGTCTTGTATTCAGCACCCAATGCAGAATACTTTGGCCACATCTGGTTCCATCTCTAATAGAGATCACAGGCAGCCTGCTGCGACTGCCGGGGAGATGGGACTGCTGCGACTGCCGGGGAGGTGGGACTGCTGCGACTACCGGGGAACAGTACAAAGTGAATGAGTAGATAGTAGGGGGCACTGTTTCAACTACAAGAACCTTTAGGGTGCCTTCACATGTACTGGATCCACAGCGGATTTCATGCTGCGAATTTTCAGCGAAATCCGCTGCGGATCCATTGCCAGTTATTTTCTATGAGAATAAATACATCCCGCTGCAAGTATGTAAGTTAACCCCCCCCCCTCCGGATGGAGCATACTGTACCTGGTCCACGCTCCAGCTTGCTTCGGGGGTTCCCGGCGTCTGCACGTCCTGCTCAGCCAATTAGTGGCTGCGTCCGGTCAGCGCTCTGATTGGCTGAGCAGGACGTCCAGGCGGGAACCCCCGTAGCAAACCGGAGTGTGGAGCAGGTACAGTATGCTCCAGCCGGAGGGGGGGGGGGGGGGGGGTTAACTTACATACTCATGTCAATCTCGCTGCGAGGATGTATTCTCATAGAAAATAACTGGCAATGGATCTGCAGCATGTACGTGTAAAGGAATCCTTAATCTGACTACTAGGGGGAGGAATCTGGTTGCATTGTGTAGCCATTCATACCATAACTCACCTTTAAAGTAGTTATGGTATTTGGAAAAACTTCTGACATGTCAAAGGTTTTGGTCAGTCAGGTCTGGGTGTTTAGACAAGAGGCAAGTGCGCAGTGGCTGCTCTCCTGTCTCAATGCAGAACATGGTTTGTATAGTAAGTTTATGAGATCGGTGAGCACCCGGACCCAGACCAATCAAAAGTTTTAAACAGCATGTCAGCACTGTTGTGGTACTACAAATCCCATCACAGCCCAGCATTGTGATATGCATGGGATGTGCAGAGGTTGCAGGACATTGCATTCTTTCCATAGATCCATAGTGTTAGCAGGTAGCAGCTGATCTGCAGAACAGCACAGCGCTGCACTTACCCGTTTCACAATCTTCTCCTTTAGAAATGGCCTCAGTATAGCGTAAATCCCTTTAAATATCCGGGGCTCATTGATGATGTTGACAGCTTTTATCCTGATTGGAAAACCATCCTGTTGTACAAAGCAATCAATGTGTTAGCAACAACTTATAAAGAAACAGGCTTCTCTAAAGAAGGCAGAGACGATGGGATAGAACTGCTTAAAGGGATACTCCAGATATTTTCTCTTTCAGATCAACTGGTGTCAGAAAGTGTCAGAGATTTGTAATTTACTTTTATTAAAAAAATCTCATATCTTCAAGTACTTAGCAGCTGCTGTATGTCCTGCAGGAAGTGATGTATTCTTTCCATCTGACACAGTCTGACACAGTGTTTCCTGCTGCCACCTCTGTCCAAGACAGAAACTGCCCAGAGCAGCAGCAAATCCCCAAAGAAAACCTCTCCTGCTCTCAGACTGGAAAGAATACACCCCTTCTCTATGGGGCTGCTGAATATTCAGAGTTCAGTGCTTGGAAACGTTATTTAGCTCCATAAAGAATAAGGGCCCTATTGCACGGGACCATTATCATGCAAAAAATCGTTATATTGTTTGAACCTAAACGATAATCGAAAAATCGTTTGTGTTGCTGATTTAGATCTGAACCTAAAATTATCGTTAACCGTTCGCTAATCGTTCACTGTAATTCCACATTCGTTCTCTCAAGTTGCACATTTGGTCAGTAATCGTTCAGTGTAATTGCACATTGTTCATTGTTTTGCTGGCATCAGAAGGAATAAATGATTGTAGTAACGATCGTAGTAATGATCGTAACTAACAACCATCGTTCTGTGTAATATGGTGAAAGATTTTAGGTTAACGATAAACAATCTAGTCTGCGATGGTTTATCGTTAGCCGTTAAAAATCGCTCTTTGTAATAGAACCCTAAATGAAGCACTGGGTGTGTACCATTCATTATGGGGGCAATTTGGTCCCTGCTCTAAGGACAGCTCGGGTAACTATGAATATGACCACGCTGGGTTGGTTAATGCACAAGCTCCATTCTGATCCAATGAGGTCGTATCCAAAGTCACCCAAACTTCTGGCTGCATGAGTAACTGCAAGCCAATCGGGGCAGAAAACATCATGACAACTAGTAAGCCCATCACTAATACAGCAATATGGTTACATTCTGACTGGTAACAACCAGCAGCACAATTGCCCTAATTTTACAGTTATGCCCCCGCCTCAACCCCCTTGGCATTATTGACAACCCTTCTCTCACCTGAAGAATTCCGATGATCTTCTTGGCAATAAATGGCCCAAAATGAGATGCCTGGGATAATCCGACCCCCTCGTAGTCCGCTAGGATCACAATTCCATTCACTTGGGTTTCCTCAGCTTCTATCAGTTTTTCCAGGGATAGATAAATAGCACGAAGGTTTTCAGTGATCGGGAAAGTTCGGGGATTCCACTGACCTAATGGATAAAAAGACTATCAGGAGTGATAGACATGCATAGCTGCTGGGGTAAACATGTTTTTGGTGTGCTTTTAATCTTTCTTTATGTCTACTGTGCAGGTTGCCCCTTCCTTGTGTGCTGCTATCCAGATGTGTCCTCACTTCTCCTCCCTCTCCCCTCTCACAGCATGAGATTTATAGACAGATAGAAACTGCATCTGCATCCCCCTCCTCTCTATACTAAAATTCAGGAGTGGGGTTCAGGCTGCACTTTTTTGTTTTTTTTCTTTTAGTGTTATGTGTGAATGGTATTGAGCGGTATTGTGATGGTTTGGCTCTGCCATTTCTGAGGTCTCATGTGACTAAAAGATATTCAGAAATGGTCTTTAAAGTGGAGTATGTTCAGGTATGAGATGTTACATACAACACAAACAAAAAACGTGTCATCATACCGGGGCGAATACAGACAATCCGTCTTCCCTCGGTGTCTGTATGAGGTAGAACAGTCAAGAACCCAGAGTCCAGCACAGGTTTAACTGCGGAAGGTCTCAGGTTGGTAAATACTTCTGGCCATCCTTTCCGGCAACTGTAATAATTGACTAATAGCTGCAAAGCTCGGTCATAGTCAAACTTGCGAGCCCTCAGGAAGCGGAGCAGGAAAGCGTCATCGACCCGTGTCCTTAGGTTAGGGTAGTCCTTCCATATCATGTCCCTCAGGGCCTGCACATCACGTAGTCTCCATTCCGGCTTCTCCTGCAGTTCTTCCCTGGCCTTGAGGACCAGCTCCGGGGTCAAGGTACAGACGTAGCCTTCCTGGAGAGTGGAGTCTACTTCTAGGGAAGACGACACAGAAGAACTTCCTACTGAGGTCTCATTGTCTTGTGCCATTGAACAGGTGGCAGCTGTAAATAAAAAGGTGATACAATGCTGTAAGATACACCAGATACAACCTTTAGCTCCAAATACTATACTGTGCAGGGCCAAGACGACAAACTGGTATTACCCACACTGCCACCACAGAGCCTCTGAGCAGCCCATTATCCCTAATGTTTGGTATCATGGCTGGGGACAAATGACTGGTATGTGAAGCCATAGTCCTCACCGGTGTCCGTAGGAACAGGCACCAACACCAGAGAGATTACTGATGATCAGGCTGCATGACTCGGGTTTTGCAGACTGCGCCAATGGTTACACAATTCTCTACTTGGCGATATATCATTGACGTCTGCTGTTTGGTTGGACATTATAACCCACTAGAAATCTGTTAAAGATTAAACCATTCTTGGATTTGGGTAAATACCAAATGGCCGCCATCACATTAGGGTTTAGTTTACCATCAGTATTTTATATACTCCTGTGTGTAATTCTACCAGGCTGATTACCCTTATTGCCATGTCCTATCCGCAATCCAGTGTAATGGCACATCCTGATGCCGATCTGTGCATACATGATCACATGGTCAGCCCGGCTGTTTAACCCCTTAGATGCTGCAATCATTATCGATCACTGGTAGTACATGGTACTCTCCTGTGCCAAGTGTCAAAGAGTGACACCTCCTTGCTCTCCCCCTCTATACCTGACCATGTTTGAGGCTCAGCTTCCAGCTGTCAGTCTAGCAGGTACAGGGATGTTGTTAGAGCAATTGACCTTATAGGGTTGGGGAACGCCTCTTTGCACAGTAGAATAAAAGCATTTTTCTCTATTATGGAAGCACAGACAGATATATGAAAGGTACCATGCATCTCCCTCCCTTGAGGTGTAAACTGCAGCTGACAGATTCCCTTTAAGGTGTACTCTAGAGATGAGCGAATATCAAGCATTCGTCCGAACTTGAGCGTTCGGCATTTGATTAGCGGTGGCTGCTGAAGTTAGATAAAGCCCTAAGGCTATGTGGAAATCATGTATATAGTCATAGGGGCCTATTCCACGGAGTGATAATCGCCCGATTCTGCCGATTATCTCTCTGTAGAATAGAGACAACGATCAGCCGATGATCGTTTATTTAGGTGCAAACCTAAAAGCATCCGGCACCGCACATCGCTACGTGGAATAGCGATGCATACTTTACCTTTCCAGGCTGCAGGTCTTCTCCTGCGCTCCTTCTCCCGATCCCGCGTGCAGCAGCAGCTTCGAAGTGGCATGTCTGAGCTGACAGACCGCTCAGCCAATCACAGGTCGGGACCGCCACGGCCAGTGATTGGCTGAGCGGTCCGTCAGCTCAGACAGGTCACTCCGAAGCTGCTGCTGCACGCGGGAGAAGACCTGCAGAAGGAGCGCAGGAGAAGACCTGCAGCCTGGATAGGTAAAGTATGATGTTTAACAAGGGCTGCAAGGACATCGGTAACGATGTCCCTGCAGCCCTCGCTAAACGATTATCAGGCCGTGGCCCAGTAAACGAGCGCCGATCTGCTTGTTGACATTGTTGATCGGGCCCCCATCAGCCCGTGGAATAGGACCCATACGCTGTATTCATGTTTTCCAGACAATCTTAGGGCTTTATCCAACTTCAGCAGCCACCACTAATCAAATGCCGAACGATCGGGTTCGGATGAACTCGAGCATGCTTGAGATTCGCTCATCTCTAGGGTACTCCTAATTTTAGACATTCTGTCTGGTACATGCCCTCTGAGTGACCTCTGGGGCAGGGGTCCTGTATATATGGAGGTTACACAGACACAGCATCCACAGCTCTAGAGCATTACCCAGGAACCACAATGGTTTTCTGCCAATGACTACATGTGAGGTGACAAGACTTCCTGCAACTGTAACGCTCCTCATTCAGTGTGAGTCAGCGTGCCCTGCACCCAGCCATGTGTCAGGTGACCGGACACTACAGTGGGAGTAGTCATTACCCACAGTATCCCACAGCAACACAAGCACAGATCCCAGTCATCTCCTCCTGTCACTGTAATACAACCAGCAGGGTTAGAAAAACATGGCTGCTCTCTTTCAGAAACATGGACGGAGCCAAAGTGTAATACCACACACAACCTAAGGGCAGGGGTGGCGCTATTTCCAGAAGAAAGCAGCTATATGTTCTTCTAATCCTCAATAATCCCATTAAACTGGGTAGCTGTCATGAGGTTGTATTGGGGTCACCTGAAAACACAACTATCAAACGATAATTATTCATAATAGATGTACTATACCCGACCCTGTATACCTGTCTGACCTGACAGTCGCTGCTGTCACCTGTGATCTCACTACTAAATTTTTCTATGTATATAATCTGCAGGATTATAGACGCCGACCCAACCCATCAGGTAATGTCAGGGGTGACGCTATAATAATCGCATAGGGAGACTTATGCCCAGACTCCCCAGCTATAATGTCTGGTGTATACAGCTCAACCAACGAAAGAAAGCCATGTCACATATGTAAGGGTGGCACTCCCACAAAAGAATAAATAAATAGCAAGATATATTAGATAGATAAATAAATAAATGAAAGAATAGATAAATAGATAAATAATATAAGCTGCATGTAAAGGTGGCAAAGTATAACAAATTTTATTAGTACACGAAAGTCACAAAGTGCAAAACATACAAATTAAAAACAATTAAAACCACAACATACAAAAGTCCATGTTAGATAGACATGGAACTAGGACAAACTGACAAGCATCCATATAATTCACCCCCTATGTGAAATGATACTGACTCAAACCCTGAAAGGGGTGTATATGTGTCAAAGTGTGAGCAGTGATGTCTGTATAAATAACAGAGCTCGATGGACACAGAACAACCCGGGTAGATAAAAATACAAAAGCTGTGAAGAGATTGTTTGAGTCAAGTAAGAAGATTAAATATCACCAGAGGGGGAGTTCATGTCAGGGTCCAAAAAACCCCACGCGTTCCGTCTCCGTCACGAGACTTTCTCAAGGGTAAAGGTACAATGACTTGTTAGACATATATATAGCACTTTTAATCCATGTAAATTAATTACCATGTCCGTAGGTGAGTGACCCAGCCTCCCATAAGGTGTAGATCTCGACCTGTGCCCACAACATGGCCGCGGCGTCACCACATATTCACTGCGCATGCCCGCAGTAACAACACCGCCCTCCTATGAGGAGGGCGGTGTTGTTACTGCGGGCATGCGCAGTGAATATGTGGTGACGCCGCGGCCATGTTGTGGGCACAGGTCGAGATCTACACCTTATGGGAGGCTGGGTCACTCACCTACGGACATGGTAATTAATTTACATGGATTAAAAGTGCTATATATATGTCTAACAAGTCATTGTACCTTTACCCTTGAGAAAGTCTCGTGACGGAGACGGAACGCGTGGGGTTTTTTGGACCCTGACATGAACTCCCCCTCTGGTGATATTTAATCTTCTTACTTGACTCAAACAATCTCTTCACAGCTTTTGTATTTTTATCTACCCGGGTTGTTCTGTGTCCATCGAGCTCTGTTATTTATACAGACATCACTGCTCACACTTTGACACATATACACCCCTTTCAGGGTTTGAGTCAGTATCATTTCACATAGGGGGTGAATTATATGGATGCTTGTCAGTTTGTCCTAGTTCCATGTCTATCTAACATGGACTTTTGTATGTTGTGGTTTTAATTGTTTTTAATTTGTATGTTTTGCACTTTGTGACTTTCGTGTACTAATAAAATTTGTTATACTTTGCCACCTTTACATGCAGCTTATATTATTTATCTATTTATCTATTCTTTCATTTATTTATTTATCTATCTAATATATCTTGCTATTTATTTATTCTTTTGTGGGAGTGCCACCCTTACATATGTGACATGGCTTTCTTTCGTTGGTTGTTTTGTATGAATTTTTTCATGCCATTTTGGGTTGAGCACCCCATTCTATAGATCTAAGTAGTGCCTTGCCCTCCATTTGTTGTTTTTGGTGTATACAGCTAATACTGGTACCTATATACTCTATATGGATGCAATGTGGTTACAGATATAATGTCTAGGTGTAGATATTGGCTTCCTATGTATATATGCATAAGTATGCACATGCAATGTGTACACCGTTTTTATGAATTCTCTATGTATATATGGAGTACAGATATGATGTATGGGTGTATATACTTACTATAGGTCGTCTATGTATATACAGTATACAGATATGATGTATGGGTGTATATACTTACTATATGTCCTCTATGTATATACAGTGTACAGATATGATGTATGGGTGTATATACTTACTATAGGTCGTCTATGTATATACAGTATACAGATATGATGTATGGGTGTATATACTTACTATATGTCCTCTATGTATACAGCGTACAGATATGATGTATGGGTGTATATACTTACTATAGGTCCTCTATGTATACAGTATACAGATATGATGTATAGGGGTATATACTTACTATAGGTCGTCTATATATATACAGTGTACAGATATGATGTATGGGTGTATATACTTACTATAGGTCCTCTATGTATATACAGTGTACAGATATGATGTATGGGTGTATATACTTACTATAGGCCCTCTATGTATATACAGTGTACAGATATGATGTATGGGTGTATATACTTACTATAGGTCGTCTATGTATATACAGTATACAGATATGATGTATGGGTGTATATACTTACTATATGTCCTCTATGTATACAGCGTACAGATATGATGTATGGGTGTATATACTTACTATAGGTCCTCTATGTATACAGTATACAGATATGATGTATAGGGGTATATACTTACTATAGGTCGTCTATATATATACAGTGTACAGATATGATGTATGGGTGTATATACTTACTATAGGTCCTCTATGTATATACAGTGTACAGATATGATGTATGGGTGTATATACTTACTATAGGTCCTCTATGTATACAGATATGATGTATGGGTGTATATACTTACTATAGGTCCTCTATGTATACAGTATACAGATATAATGTATAGGGGTATATACTTACTATAGGTCCTCTATGTATACAGTGTACAGATATGATGTATGGGTGTATATACTTACTATAGGTCCTCTATGTATACAGTATACAGATATGATGTATGGGTGTATATACTTACTATAGGTCCTCTATGTATATACAGTGTACAGATATGATGTATGGGTGTATATACTTACTATAGGTCCTCTATGTATATACAGTGTACAGATATGATGTATGGGTGTATATACATATACAGTGTACAGATATGATGTATGGGTGTATATACTTACTATAGGTCCTCTATGTATATACAGTGTACAGATATGATGTATGGGTGTATATACTTACTATAGGTCCTCTATGTAGGGCTGGGCGATTAATCGAATTAATTCGATTAATTCGCCCAGAAGGTTAGAATCGATTTAATTTTTTGTGAAAATCGTAAATTCGATTTTCACAAAAAATCATTGCGGGCAGAGAAGCGCGGAGAGTCAGTCGGGCGGGCGGACGGGAGGTGCAGGTGCCGGGCGGGAGATGGAGGGCGGGCAGCACTGCGTGGAGGTGCCGGCCGGGCATGAGGTGCAGGTTACGGCCGGCGGGAAGTGAGGGGGCGGCGCTGCGTGGAGGTGCAGGTCGGTCGGCAGTCCCCCAGAGCCGCGACCGACCTTCCCCAGCTGTACACATAGCCCTCCTCCCCTCACCCCGGCCACACATGCAGGTCCCGGTCTCTGCAGGAGGCTGCAGGGACTGTAGTGGTGATAGCGTCGCTGCCATTACTGGAGCTGTACAGCAGGATCTTCACCCCTGATCCCGCTGTACAGCTCCAGTAATGGCAGCGACGCTATCACCACTACAGTCCCTGCAGCCTCCTGCAGAGACCGGGACCTGCATGTGTGGCCGGGGTGAGGGGAGGAGGGCTATGTGTACTCCTTTCCCAATCATTCCCAGCTGCCCCAGCCCCCCTCCATCTCCCCCAGTCGCCCTCCATCTCCCCCAGTCGCCCTCCATCTCCCCCAGTCGCCCTCCATCTCCCCCAGTCGCCCTCCATCACCCCCAGTCCCCCTCCATCACCCCCAGTCCCCCTTCAGTCACCCCCCATCACCCCCACTCCTCCTTCAGTCACCCCCAGTCGCCCTCCATCACCCCCACTCCTCCTTCAGTAACCCCCAGTCGCCCTCCGTCACCCCCAGTCGCCCTCCGTCACCCCCAGTCGCCCTCCATCCCCCCCTAGCTGCCCATCTGTACCTGTACTACTACTACACCCCTCATCTATACCTGTACTACTACTACACCCCTCATCTATACCTGTACTACCACACCCCTCATCTATACCTGTACTACTACCACACCCCTCATCTATACCTGTACTACTACTACACCCCTCATCTATACCTGTACTACTACTACACCCCTCATCTATACCTGTACTACTACTACACCCCTCATCTATACCTGTACTACCACACCCCTCATCTATACCTGTACTACTACCACACCCCTCATCTATACCTGTACTACTACTACACCCCTCATCTATACCTGTACTACTACACCCCTCATCTATACCTGTACTACTACTACACCCCTCATCTGTACCTGTACTACTACACCCCTCATCTATACCTGTACTACTACCACACCCCTCATCTATACCTGTACTACTACTACACCCCTCATCTATACCTGTACTACTACTACACCCCTCATCTTAGGGCTGGGCGGTATACCGTGAAAATACCGATACCGTCCCTGGCGTCGGTTAACCGACCTCAACTTCGCCAGGACGGTATCTGCGGTATTTTCACCCGCCCGCCCCAGGACACTGACAGGTCAGGCTCCCCTCCCGGCCGCTCTCACACGGAGCTTCTCAGTCTCTCAGCAACTTCTATATAACGGCATGCAGTGCTGGGGGTCCCGGGCCGCTCTCCCTTGCCTCCATCCTGTCACAGCGGGTCAGCTTTGTCGCCCCGCCCCGCCCGTATCTTTGCCGCTTTAGCCGTCCGGTCCCCACTTCTAATAGTCAGAACACTCCTAGTGGGGTGACGTCACGGAGCGGGGACCGCAAGCGGCCTATTAACGCAGATCATCTACCAATGTGACCTCACCATAGAAGCTGTAAGTGTCCTATAGAGCGTAGGTGCCGGGTCCTTCCGTAGGGTCTTAGGTGTCAGGCCCTCCTATAGGACATAGGTGCTGGGTCCTCCTGTAGGACATAGGTGCTGGGTACTACTGATGGGGTCAGGCTCCACAAGAGAGGAGAATGTGAGGTTAGGAAGGATATTACTAGTCATAGGCGCTGCTCTGGGGCTATCATAGTCATATATCATACAGTTGTATATATTGCACAGTTCTCTATATATGGTATTATATCATACAGTCTATATATTACAGTTGTATAGAGTGTATAATATGGTAGTCGTATATATTGTACAGTTTTTTACATATATATATATTTATATATATATATATATATATATATATATATATATAGTATTATATCATACAGATACTGTGTATATAACAGTTGTATATAGTGTACAGTTTTTTACATATATATATATATATATTTATATATTATTAGTATTATATCATACAGATACTGTGTATATATATTACAGTTGTATATAGTGTATTATATGGTACATTTGGATATAGTGTATTATATGGTACAGTTGTGTATATATTGTACAGTTATCTAGTGTATTATGTCATAGTAATATGTATAGTACATTTGTATATAGTACAGTTGGATATAGTGTATTATATGGTAGTTAGTTATGGTATGTACACACTACAGGATGTGTATATAGAGTTATACAGCTATGTACACACGACAGGACATGTATATAGAGGTATACAGCTATGTACACACTACAGGATGTGTATGTAGTGTGTACATAGCTGTATACCTGTATATACACATCCTGTAGTGTGTACATAGCTGTATACCTCTATATACATGTCCTGTAGTGTGTACATAGCTGTATACCTGTGTATACACGTCCTGTAGTGTGTACATAGCTGTATACCTGGTTATACACGTCCAGGTCTCTTCTGAGACCCCCTAATAATGACAAATAATAATAACAACTATAGAGTAAATGGGCCAGCCTTGTGTTGCTGCTCAGTGATTTAAAAAAATATTATTGAAACAAAATCGCCAGTTTGACATGGCAAAGTGGGTGTGGCTTGCCAAAGGGGTGTGGCTTGAAAACAAGGCGTGTCATAATTATCGTTCAATTATCGTTACCGCATCTACATCAACGATAAACCGCGATATTGATTTAGGCCAATATCGCCCAGCCCTACCTCATCTATACCTGTACTACTACTACACCCCTCATCTATACCTGTACTACTACTACACCCCCATCTATACCTGTACTACTACTACACCACTTATCTATACCTGTACTACTACTACACTCCTCATCTGTACCTGTACTACTACACCCCTCATCTATACCTGTACTACTACCACACCCCTCATCTATACCTGTACTACCACACCCCTCATCTGTACCTGTACTACTACACCCCCATCTATACCTGTACTACTACACCCCTCATCTGTACCTGTACTACTACTACACCCCTCATCTATACCTGTACTACTACTACTACACCCCTCATCTATACCTGTACTACTACTACACCCCTCATCTATACCTGTACTACTACTACACCCCTCATCTATACCTGTACTACTACCACACCCCTCATCTATACCTGTACTACTACTACACCCCTCATCTATACCTGTACTACTACTACTACATCCCTCATCTGTACCTGTACTACTACTACACCCCTCATCTATACCTGTACTACTACCACACCCCTCATCTATACCTGTACTACTACTACACCCCTCATCTATACCTGTACTACTACTACTACATCCCTCATCTGTACCTGTACTACTACATCCCTCATCTGTACCTGTACTACTACACCCCTCATCTTTACCTGTACTACTACTACACCCCTCATCTGTACCTGTACTACTACACCCCTCATCTTTACCTGTACTACTACTACACCCCTCATCTGTACCTGTACTACTACACCCCTCATCTGTACCTGTACTACTACTACACCCCTCATCTGTACCTGTACTACTACACCCCTCATCTGTACCTGTACTACTACTACTACACTCCTCATCTATACCTGTACTACTACTACTACATCCCTCATCTGTACCTGTACTACTACACCCCTCATCTTTACCTGTACTACTACTACTACTACTACTACACCCCTTATCCACTATACCTCCACTACTAAACACACAAAGAAGATCTCCTATACTATATGGGGGCCCAGAATGGCACACAGGGAGCTTGTGTACTACAGGGGAGCACTGTTACAGTGAGAAGCAATACAGTTGTCTCAAATGTCATTAAAATAGTATCTGATGCTGCAAGGACAAAACTATTCTGTTTATTTAGCAAAAAGGAAAAAAAAATCGAGATTTAAATCGAGAATCGTCCAAAATTTTTAAAAAATCGAGATTTTATTTTTTGGCCATATCGCCCAGCTCTACCTCTATGTATATACAGTATACAGCTATGATGTATAGGGGTATATACTTACTATAGGTCCTCTATGTATACAGTGTACAGATATTATATATGGGTGTATATACTTACTATAGGTCCTCTATGTATACAGTGTACAGATATTATGTATGGGTGTATATACTTACTATAGGTCCTCTATGTATATAGTATACAGATATGATGTATAGGGGTATATACTTACTATAGGTCCTCTATGTATACAGTATACAGATATGATGTATAGGGGTATATACTTACTATAGGTCCTCTATGTATACAGTGTACAGATGTTATGTATGGGTGTATATACTTACTATAGGTCCTCCTCTATGTATACAGTATACAGATATGATGTATGAGTGTATATACTTACTATAGGCCCTCTATGTATATACAGTGTACAGATATGATGTATAGGGGTATATACTTACTATAGGTCCTCTATGTATATACAGTATACAGCTATGATGTAGAGGGGTATATACTTACTATAGGTCCTCTATGTATATACAGTGTACAGATATTATGTATGGGTGTATATACTTACTATAGGTCCTCTATGTATACAGTGTACAGATATGATGTATAGGGGTATATACTTACTATAGGCCCTCTATGTATATACAGTGTACAGATATGATGTATGGGTGTATATACTTACCATAGGTCCTCTATATATACAGTATACAGATATGATGTATGGGTGTATATACTTACTATAGGTCCTCTATGTATACAGTATACAGATATTATGTATGGGTGTATATACTTACTATAGGTCCTCTATGTATACAGTATACAGATATGATGTATGGGTGTATATACTTACTATAGGTCCTCTATGTATACAGTGTACAGATATGATGTATAGGGGTATATACTTACTATAGGCCCTCTGTGTATATACTGAACAGATAGGATGACCATAGGTGTGTATACTTAGTATGTGTCTTCAGATATGATGAGCAGATACAGATGTAATGTGTGTATACATTTCCTGTTCATACAGACAGTATACATATGTAGATATACTATGTTAGCACAGATGCAATGTATACTCAGTACACACAGTGACATCCTCCCCTCTGCAGCACACACATCCCCCCCATAATCGATATATTGTATCAGTCCTCGTCACCCTGTACCTGTCTTGCGAGCTGAGCAGCTGGAGAGCGGACCGAACCATTCACCTGCAGGAGGGGGCAGACTTCTCCGGGAATGCGGAATCCTGCAGCATCAGGCGCAGCGGCTGACCTCCTCTCCACCCCCGGGGCTCCTCACACAGGCTCTCACCTGCGCTCACATCCGATAGGCTGTCTGGGATCACGTGCACACACGTCCGATGTCCACCCACCTGTACGGCGCAGCGCTCCTGGGATTCCGAGGTTCGATGGGCGGGGGCGCGCTCGGCTTAACGTCTGGCGGCGTGCGCGTACACGTCTTGCTTCGATGATATGTAGTTGCTATTTGTTGTCAGCAGAGGGCGCGCCCTGTACACAGAATGAGCTTTTCCTTAGGTCCTTCTTAAAATAAAAAATGTTATGAAAATTATGAAATGTTTTAATATAATACACAAGTTTCCCATAACAGTGTGCCAGTCACAAGACCCCTATAACAGTGTGAGTCAGCTACAGGACCTCCATAACAGTGTGTGCCAGTCATAAGACCCTTATAACAGTGCGTGCCAGTCATAAGACCCCTATAACAGTGTGAGTCAGCTACAGGGCCTCCATAACAGTGTGCACCAGCCACAGGGCCTCCATAACAGTATGTGGCAGTCATAAGACCCCTATAACAGTGTGCACCAGCCACAGGGCCTCCATAACAGTGTGCCAGTCATAAGACCCCAATAACAGTGTGCACCAGCCACAGGGCCTCCATAACAGTGTGCCAGTCATAAGACCCCAATAACAGTGTGCACCAGCCACAGGGCCTCCATAACAGTATGTGGCAGTCATAAGACCCCTATAACAGTGTGAGTACGCTACAGGGCCTCCATAACAGTGTGTGCCAGTCATAAGACCCTTATAACAGTGTGTGCCAGTCATAAGACCCTTATAACAGTGTGTGCCAGTCATAAGACCCTTATAACAGTGTGTGCCAGTCATAAGACCCTTATAACAGTGTGTGCCAGTCATAAGACCCCCTATAACAGTGTGAGTCAGCTACAGGGCCTCCATAACAGTGTGCACCAGCCACAGGGCCTCCATAACAGTATGTGGCAGTCATAAGACCCCTATAACAGTGTGAGTACGCTACAGGGCCTCCATAACAGTGTGTGCCAGTCATAAGACCTTTATAACAGTGTGTGCCAGTCATAAGACCCTTATAACAGTGTGTGCCAGTCATAAGACCCTTATAACAGTGTGTGCCAGTCATAAGACCCTTATAACAGTGTGTGCCAGTCATAAGACCCCCTATAACAGTGTGAGTCAGCTACAGGGCCTCCATAACAGTGTGCCAGTCATAAGACCCCTATAACAGTGTGCACCAGCCACAGGACCACTATGACAGTGTGTACCAGCCATAAGACCCTCCTAACAGTGTGCACCAGCCACAGGGCCTCCATAACAGTGTGCCAGTCATACGCCCCCTATAACAGTGTGTGCCAGCCTTAGAACCCAATAGCAGTGTGCTATAAGTAGGGTGGCAATTCATTGCTAACACTTTATTCGTCATCTCAGGGGTATTCTGTGTGTGCATATCTGACTTACTATGTATTTCACTGCTCAATTCACTGACATGTAGCATATGTTGAAAGTACCTGAAGGGTTAACTGTGTTCCTGGGTATTGTCCTGCTGCCACCTGCTTGTGGAGATGGTCTGTCTGGGTCACTACCTCATTCTCAGGGTATCAGAGCTGTCCCTGTATCTCCTCATTCCCCTGACCCAATGGGCTTCTGAGTTACCTCTCTCCGCCAATGGAAGCTCAATCCCTGCAGCATAAAAGGATGTTTAGAGCAGGCCTAGGTGTTCTTGTCAGTAGTCAGTCAAGTTCTTCTGTCAGTTTTGTTCCAGTGTTCCTGTGAGAAGAGCCAGCAGTATCCAGGACCAGAGGGAGTCTTCTTCCAAAGGCTGACTAGAGCCCACCCGGATAATGAGCTGTGATCCTGATTTCTTTATGCCTAAGTTCCAGAACTATGCAGTGCTAAACACCTGAGATGCAACTACCTCTGAGGAACCTGCCTGTCTACACTGCAAGGTCCATCTCAAGTCTTCAGTCAGGGGTTGAAGAAGTTGCGTCTTGCCGAAAGGGCACCCCTGCTGCCGCCATGTCCTGCTTCCATCTGCACACCAATGACAGCTCCTAGCAGCTTCCAAGTGCCAGTACTTCTGCATGCGTCAGATTTCTTATGGTGGCTTTGCGATGCCCTGGCCCCTGGGGGCCACTTCCGCAGTGCTGGTGTTATGAGCGGGCAATGACCGGGGCAGCTGCAGGGGTTATACTTGTCACGGTATAGGCCTGAGAGCAGCACAGCTGTAGGGCCGGTCTGTGGAATCTGCGGTGATGATGGGCATGCGATTCTTCGCTGCACCTAGTCAGGGCACCAGTTAGTGGACACCAATGCCAGGGTTCAGTAACAGCGGTTTTATTATAGATGAGTTAACTAGTAGCAACAGTCTCTCCGGAAGCAACCGGGTATATAGCAGGCTTTGACAAATAAAGCAGGAGTGGTGCTGCATAGGCTGTGAGAATACGTGCCGGATGATGGGAGTAGGAGTATGAGAGAAATAGCGTTGCTGGGTGGATTAGCTTGAGAATAATACTTGCTGTGAATCCTTGTAGCGATGAGGAGAGATAACGGAATGACACCCAGATGAGAGAGAAGACTCCGGACACTTGAGCAGGCAGATACAGCCGAAGACTTGAATATAGCAGAGCACCTGATCCACACTTCTAGTGGTGAAGTGGGAGCTGCAGAGAAGAAGCCCAACTCCTCTGAGGCAGGAGAGGGACGACACACATCCTCCTTGCTTGGAAGCAGGGGGAAGACCAACTTGTTAGGAGGAAGTGGGAGGTCACATGGTTGCTCTTGGCCAGAGCTAGTCAGCCATTGGAGGAACCATGGTTACAGGGCACTGGCACGGTCACGTGATCAACAGCCTTGCATACCACTGTACACTGTAATAATACACAGGAATACATGAGAATACACATGAGAATGCACATTACCAGAGAATACTAGGGGAAAACCAGCAGCAGTTGCAGTGCAAACACTTACCAGAACAGGCATTGACACAGCAAGAGAAATGGCCATAATAGGAGTAGTAGTCTGCATGTTCTGGGACACTGCATACCTCCCTTGCAAATTTGAGCCGACCTCGGCGAATCTAGAAGGCAGCAAACATGAATAGACTGGACAATCAAACAACAGGAATGAATGATGAGAGTGAGTGTGATGAGGTATGTGTTTCCCACGCCCAAGGCACAGGTGAGAAGAGAGAATGAGAAACCCTAGTGGCAGGACTTCACCTAGGGGTGCCTAACATACTCTGGCGACCAGGTAGCTAGTGCGTGAACCATCTGACATGTAAGCCAGGACAACTCAACTGCTGGCGGGTGACCCTCAATATTCCAGCCAGTTAGACAGTAGGTTTTCTGTTAAATGTGTTACCCTACTGGAAAAGAGAACTGTGAAGACCTGTGTACTACCTTGGCGTGTCTGAGTAGTGTCTTGGATACCTGGAAGAGAAAAGAACAAAATAATAAAAGCAAACATACATGGGGAGCTCCCTTTCATACCACTCAATCACACACACAAGCACTCCACAGGCCAAACACACGAAAAGATATCCAAAGTGCGATATGTATGGACAAGTGTGAAGGTTAGGTATGACTATGTGTGATAACTACTGTGTTGGGACAAGACGGAGGCGAACAAATACTGGAAACAAAAAGGAAGGGAAACACAAAAGACAACAAATACTGCGAGGTCTTGAGGAGAACTGGCTCATATGAATCTGAATGAAAATCTGAGAGAAATCTGAATGAAAATCTGAGAAAAATCTGCATACGAACTGGCTCAACTAAATCTTTCCAGCTATAGAGATAATATAGACAATAATGAGACTGGATGAGAAAATACACTCCTACATAAACTAGGCTTTCTCTGAGGTATATGTAAACTGACTTCTCTTACTCAGAGGAGGAGCTATCTGACTTAGACACTGGAAAAATATACTGTTTTACAAAAGAGGCACTCTACTCTGAGGCTATCTAAGTAACCTTGTGCTTACTCAGAGGAGGAAATACAAAGACTTTGATAACACTGAAATGCCATAGTAGAAAAAAAAATGCAATAATGAAATAAGTGCAATAATACCCTGTGTGGAACACACAATCACAGGAAAGTGCATTAGGAAGGAATGGGTTAAGTGTCTCTGTTAGGTAGAGTCTCTTTTAGGCAATTGGAACATCGTCCATGTAAAAGGCTCTGGGACAGGCACTAGAGAACCTTTTGTTATTGTAAGTGTCCATCAGCTCATGGCTGGTAAGTACAGGGAACTTGGTCAGGAGGACCAGGCACGAACCTTAAACGTTGCATAGCAGGAACCTGAAACAAAACAGTCATATGAACAGTTACAGTGAGAACAGTTAGGACGGCCATGTCGGCCTAGCTTCTCAGAGAAGCTTACTCTTGCCCGGGGTGTGGAGGATCAGTCGGCTGCCAGATAGCAACCGAGGCTTCCCCGTTGGCGGCCATGACCTCTGCCCGATGATGCTCCCAGAGGGCTTGGAGCTGGTGACGCCAGGCATGCAGAATGGCAGCCTTTTGGACCTCCTCTGGATCCAGGGTGCTCTCCGGGGACACTGGAGCAGTGTCCATCTCGTCTGGGGAGTCCTCCTCAGCCTGGGTGAGCTGCGAGTCTGGAGGCTCTTCCTTGTAGCCGGAGAGACGGGAGAAGCCGATGAGGAACTGCACCCCTGTGGCAGCTGCGGGCATAGGAATAGTACCAGCGGGGATGGAGTGACCGGGTCCCGGAGGAATGCTGGTCTCAGGTATGGTCCCCTCAGTCTGATCAGCAGAGGTCGGGATGAAGGCCCGCGAAGACTTCTGTCATCCGACGGGACAGCGCCCCAGCTGGTGTCGCTGTAGGATGGGAGCGGTGCTAGCAGGCAGGCAGGATTGCTCCCCGGCAGCTCCGGCATCACTGGTGCTGCGGCTGCAGGCAAACGTTTCTCGGGGGCCGCCATCTTGTCACGCTCTGGCCGGAACTTGTAGCAGGAAGGGGAGGAGCGCCAGGCTGGAGGATCAGGTTCCAGAATCTGCCCAGCAACAGTGACGTCATCCGGCCCAGGCAGCAACCAGGAGCAGTCAATGGAAAGTCTATGGCGCCGGGCGATTCCCGCGCTTTGGCAGCATGGCTGTTAACCCCCTCCTCACCGGGGTATGGCGCAGCCAGAAATTGAAGAATAAGGCGGCCATCTTGTGTACAGTTTAGGGCCCAAACACTTCGATCACCCCCATAGTAATCGGCAAAGTCTCTGGGGGGGAGTAGCAGTACAGTTCTGGGGACACTGACAGTTGGCACAACACAGTCTGTATCCTGTTCGTGACGCCAAAAATGCGATGCCCTGGCCCCTGGGGGCCACTTCCACAGTGCTGGTGTTATGAGCGGGCAATGACCGGGGCAGCTGCAGGGGTTATACTTGTCACGGTATAGGCCTGAGGACAGCTGTAGGGCCGGTCTGTGGAATCTGCGGGTGATGATGGGCATGCGATTCTTCGCTGCACCTAGTCAGGGCACCAGTTAGTGGACACCAATGCCAGGGTTCAGTAACAGCGGTTTTATTATAGATGAGGTAACTAGTAGCAACAGTTCTGTCCGGATGCAACCGGGTATATAGCAGGCTTTGACAAATAAAGCAGGAGTGGTGCTGCATAGGCTGTGAGAATACGTGCCGGATGATGGGAGTAGGAGTATGAGAGAAATAGCGTTGCTGGGTGGATTAGCCTGAGAATAATACTTGCTGTGAATCCTTGTAGCGATGAGGAGAGATAACGGAATGACACCCAGATGAGAGAGAAGACTCCGGACACTTGAGCAGGCAGATACAGCCGAAGACTTGAATATAGCAGAGCACCTGATCCACACTTCTAGTGGTGAAGTGGGAGCTGCAGAGAAGAAGCCCAACTCCTCTGAGGCAGGAGAGGGACGACACACATCCTCCTTGCTTGGAAGCAGGGGGAAGACCAACTTGTTAGGAGGAAGTGGGAGGTCACATGGTTGCTCCTGGCCAGAGCTAGTCGGCCATTGGAGGAACCATGGTTACAGGGCACTGGCACGGTCACGTGATCAACAGCCATGCATACCACTGTACACTGTAATAATACACAGGAATACATGAGAATACACATGAGAATGCACATTACTAGAGAATACTAGGGGAAAACCAGCAGCAGTTGCAGTGCAAACACTTACCAGAACAGGCATTGACACAGCAATAGAAATGGCCATAATAGGAGTAGTAGTCTGCATGTTCTGGGACACTGCAGCTTCACACACAGCTTGTTTGGTATTTTTTTACTGTCCTCCAGAAAAATGCCAGAAAAACTCTATAGTAAAGAAACACCACAGTTTGCAGAAAAAAAATGCCAAAGTCTCAGCATGCTGAGTTTTGGATAAACTGCCACAAAGCCAAAAAGAACGCCGGATAAAAACCTCAAGCATATATGGCATTTCATAAAATACCATTGAATTACGGCTAACTTAAAGAAAAATGCTATGTTTTTTTGGTGTTTTTGCGAAAATTTAATTTTGTGTGAAACACTGTTCCAGCCATAAGACCCCCATAACACTGTGTGTCAGCCATAAAACCCCCGTAAGTGTGCAACATCCGCAGGGACCCCATAACAGTGTGTGACAGCCATAAGATCCCCATAATAACCGTGTGTTACCGCTACAGGGCCCCCATAACATCGTGTGATAGCCACAGCACCCCTTTAACAATGTGTGCCAGACACAGGGCCCCATAACAGTTTGCAAGAGCCAAAGATACCCCCATAACTGTGTGTCAGTCACAGGGCCATAACAGTGTGTGTGTGTCAGCCATAAGACCCCCCATAACAGTGTGTGTCTTATAACGATGACCCAATGCATTGTCTGCCACAGATGCCACCCAATGCCTAAGCTGTGTCCTTCCCCATTGTTGGCAGCTTCCCAGCACCTCCACTTCCATTCAAAATAAAGACTTTATGAGGACAATTATGTTACATGTTTTGGCCATATGGCGGCATGAAAACCCCAATTTTACACATGCAGGAGAACAATATAAGAGCACCCCAATAGTGTAAATGATGGGGCCCTGGTACCACAGGTGATACCTCTGCCATGGGTGGAATGTGAGAAGATCAGCCATCTGTAATAACCATTAAACATTGCAGAGAACGTGTTAATCCTGCACCTCATTAACCAGCTAACTCCGCCATGTTAATGTTTCTGGTACAATGGGCCATTCTGTGCCCGGGGTGAGAAATGTGAGATAACTTATTGACTTACACCATTTGAGTCAGCACAATGGTTGTAGGAAAGCATGTAATGAACATGTTGGACTGTAATTAAAAGCAAATGGCACAACTGGCGTCATAGACCAGTGGTATAGTGGCATCAGATGCACGGGCGCTTGATCAATATCTGATACAAATGTCATTATTACACTGGAGATTTGTCTATACTGATACTAGACTCCTAGGCTGTATCTCAGGATAAGTCAGGATAAGTTTTTAGTGTAGAGGCATAACTGGGCCCCAAAATGTGTATCTGCACCGCCTACTATGTGCCATTTATAATACTGGAGCTTTGTGTGTTATCTCTGTAGGGTGATATACAGTGTAAGCCTTGCTGCTCAGTGTACAGGAGCAGGGACTCATGTTAAAAAGAGTCCTTGTTCCTGTAGGTACTGAATTGTAAGGTATACACTATGGGGGAGATTTATCAAACTTGGTGTAAAGTGAAACTGGCTCATTTGCCCCTAACAACCAATCAGATTCCACTTTTCATTTCTCACAGACTCTTTAGAAAAAGAAAGGTGGAATCTGATTGGTTGCTAGGGGCAACTGAGCCAGTTTCACTTTACACCATGTTTGATAAATCTTCCCCTATATGCCGCCACACTCATTTGGATGAAATAAGTGTCTATGCATACAGCACTCACTTGTGGTTGACAATAGACTTTCACCACTCATCATAAAGGAGCAGGGACTCCTGTCTATAACAGGCGTCCCTGCTCCTGTATCCTATATACCCAAAACGAATCCCAGAAAATTCCAACTCAGATAAATCTGAATTTTGGTGGGAAATTCTGAGTGAAATTAAGTCTTACTTATTTCTAGTTATCACTTTATAAAATGGGAATAGCCCTTTAACATCTGGCCATCTCAGTATTGTGTCTTCAACAGTGAAGCTTTGGTCAACGACTAGTGGCTGAGGTCATTTGACACACCTACATGATAAAAAAAAAACTTTAAGGTGACCCAAGTAATGAGTGAAGCAGGAGCAAAAACACAATCTAAAGAGTAGTTAATTATTTAAAAGGTTCGGGAAACCCCTTTAAGCTACATTTTCATGATGATGGACAACCCCTTTAAGAAATGACATCAGTGCTATAAAGTTCTGGCTGTAGATAAGGCTCAGCTATTACAGATAGTTAGTAGTCACTCTGCAGTTAAGATAACACCTGATCTGTGCTGTATCAGCATTGCCACGTCTTCATCTTATTTACTTCAGCAAGTTGTTTACAGCTGCAGCACATGCGACGCTCACATCGCTTTCCTGGGCTATAAAGATAATAGGAGTATTACGTTGGTCAATGGGAGTTGTTATGCCGGAGCCATAGTGGGTCTAATAGGAAAAGTCGTGACAAATTTTGAATTCAAGGAGGCCCATACATATTCTCTGTTGGGTTATATAGGTGTCATAGAGGAGGGGTCCTATCTATTAGATGATAGAGAAGCTGAAAGGAGCATCTCCAATGGACTGTTTGTTTGTCCATTCATTTGAATAGGTGCTATGTAATACTACATTCTGCCTGCAGTGGCCGCTGCAGAGTAAGAGCTGTACAGTCAGTCATGCTAACAAGAGCAGACCCTCCCCATTTATCAGATTATTTAGATCATTACTGATATTATTCATATTGAGCGACAGTTTTATCCTTTGTCTCATGATGCTACAATGCCTGTATAGGCGAATAGGTGCACATTTGTATATATGTATATACTGAGTTATATAGGTGCACATATGTGCATATGTATATAATGAGTTATATTTCGTAGTCCTTATGTATGTATGCACATTGGTATATAGGTGCATATGTGTGTGTGAATATATACTGAGTTATATTTATTAATGCTCATGTATTATATGTGTGCACACTGGTAGATAGGTTTGTGTGTGTGTGCGTTTGCATATATATATATATATATATATACTGAGTTATATGTATTAATTCGCATGTATCATATGTGTGCACACTGGTATAGGTTTGTGTGTGGGTGTGTGGGTGTGTGTGTATGTGTGTGTATATATATATATATATATATATATATATATATATATTATATATATATATATATACATAACAAGTTATATATATTAATGCTCATGTATTATATGTGTGCACACTTGTATATAGGTCCATACGTGTGTATATATACTAAGTTATATTTATTAATGCTCATGTATTATATGTGTGCACATTGGTATATTGGTTCATATCTATGTGTGTGTATATGTATATAGGTCCATACGTGTGAGTTTTATTTAGTAATGCTCATGTATTATATGTGTGCACACTGGTATATAGGTCCATACGTGTGAGTTATATTTAGTAATGCTCATGTATTACAGTATATGTGTGCACACTGGTATATAGGTCCATACGTGTGAGTTATATTTAGTAATGCTCATGTATTATATGTGTGCACACTGGTAGATAGGTCCATACGTGTGAGTTATATTTAGTAATGCTCATGTATTATATGTGTCAACATTGGTAAAAGAAATCACAGACAACTCCCATACAAAACATGTCATTTATTTGTTTACGACAACCTATGAGCGGGAAAAGAAAATTCTTCTCCTGTAAATTACTGAACACACAAAATATACAAACCTCTAATAGAACTCAATGGAAGGACACGTGGGAAGAGGCCGAATGACGTCCCTTTCTAATAAAACCCACGATAGTTCACAAATTGTAAAATTTTCAGGAATCAGTCAAATGTACAGAAATAATTTACACAGTGCATTCATTGAGGGGAAATAAATTACTGAGGATATCACATATCTACACGGTGGTACAACGTAGCTGGATGTGGTTACAGGGTGACAAATCGCTGACCCTATGATGCTCAGCCAGATGCCCCGCCTATATAATTTTACACAACATTGTATGGTGTATATATAATTCTATTTCTTGGCAGTGAAATTATTATACAATATAAACAATGGACAGTTTATATTTAGCCTACTCAAATAAACATATTAATCAAAAATCCACAACCTATTCTACACTGTAGTACTCAAAACAGCCTGTGGTGGTGCTAAAGAGGGAGTTTTGGTCAGTGCGAAGACCTCTCCACCCGTAGGTTGTAAAAAGTACTACACTATGCAAACAAAACGTAAAAATAACAGTAGTTTTCGATACAGAGGTCAATTTGGGAAGACTATTTCACAGTATAAGGCATAAATAACTGTTTTGACTAATATATAATTTGCCACACAGACATATGTAAAGGCAAATCGAGAACAGGGAGCGTCAGATATCTGATTAACCCCTTTCATTGCATTATAACTTTTCCTATAAAAATGCATAAGTCTCTACTTTGAATGGTTTTACCAGGATTATAATAGGTCTGTGTTTTTGCTTTCTCAGATGTAGCACCACTCATAGGTTGTGTGTGGTATTGCAACTGAATGGCTGTAATGTGTAATACCAGACATGGCCTATGGATAAAAGTGGGACCATTTCTGCAAAAAAATGTTTTCATCTAATTCTGGAACATCATCTGGACCATGTCAGCAGAGGCTGACATTTTGCTAACCCAACCAACATCAGTGTGGTCTTCACAGACATGACAAGGCTCAGCTTGAAGAAGCCATCTTCCTAGGATCTAAGCAACGTGTCCACTTTATAGGCAAAAATGACTTAGTACACAAGAAAAATACAACATACTGCATCTATGTAATTGACTATGTCCATGTATAAAAGGTTCCAGATGCTAAGGTACAAAAAGAAAAATCCAAAAATGTTAAACTATACAAAAATATTAGACGGAAGGAGTCGCGCGGCAGCCATGATGGCCCGGTTTCTAGTCTCTGCAGGCAGTGGCTATGGCTTTTTTTTGTGCTTCCAGTCTTTTAGTCCATATTTTTTTTCCAGTCCTATTACATGTAGGTAAGTTACATGGCTTCCTGTTTGGTGATGGTGGGTTGTGGAATGGAAGTCGGCTGTTTGGGTAAGGCAGTGATGGCTCCGTGGACAATTTTATATTGCTCGGCCCCCGAGCCTGCTGGTGGAGATGGTTGTGGGGTCTCTGGGGTGGCTGGAAAGCAAAATATGTTCAATATCAATCAAAATGGCTAAAAAAAAATTGATGATCTCCATTCTGTGGTTTTCTAGCTGTTGCAAATTTACAGTTCCCAGCATGCCCCGACAGCCTTTGACTCTCAGGACATTCTGGAAGTTGTAGTTTTACATGAGATGGAGGGCTACAGTTTGAGGAGCACTGGTATAAAAGACTGACTGACTTTCATATACTCACACATCTGTCCATTGTGGAGTTGGGCAGGTACGGCACTATTGGCCACTATGACATTCGTTGCTAGATGCTCCTGAACAAGATGGGGGTGAAGCGAGTGATGGGAGTGGGGGGCTTCATTCGCTGAACCTGTCATATGCCAAAATAAAATGATAAAATTGGTAAATCCTTATATATATATATATATATATATCTCATGGCACCTGCTCCCTAGTGTTATCTACCTCATGCACCCATGGTATTGGAAAGTGATGGATTATAGGAAGATTTTATCTGATTGCAGAGTCTGGTGGTTTAGGGACGGGGCAACAATTTGGGCAAGCATGATCTATCCGGAAGCCCACTGTTGCTCAAGGGCCCAGTCAGTCAGTCATGGTAAAATGACAAGCAATAAGGCCGCCATGCACTTATGCACAGAGCTAGTCCCTTTCACCAGCAACAACCCCTAAAAAAGGCATCTGCATTGGTTGTGAACTATAACGAATAGACTGACCTCAAAAATTTTTTGACAACTTGATGAAAGAGGTTGTGTTTGTATGCTACCTAATCATAATTTCTGGTTTAGGATTTCCCCACCCTTGAAGGTGTACTGACCTCCTAATAGCATCTCCTGCAGTAAGTTATCAATCTTGGCCATTCCAAAGAGTTTGACAAACTGGATCTGCTCGATCATCTGCCATGTAATGCTCTGCAGGGTTGGCAGCAACAGGAGCAGTTCCCCGAACCTTCCCCGAGAGTCGTACTGCCGGTCGTTGATGTAGTCTTCCAGGCTGACCTGGACCTGGTACCTCATCCTCTTGATTTTTGTGGGGTCACTTAATCCTTTGGCATCTGGAAACATGAGAAAGACAAGAATACATCATTGTATAAGTAAGGTTGGAATCTGATTGAATAACCTTCTTTTTTTAAGAATTAAGAGTTCACAAGCCGAGCATTGCACTTACCAGGATCAAAAAATATGATAGCCTTGAGGCAAGCGTATTCATTGTCGTCGATCTGGAGGTCCTGGAATGGAAGAACTAACTCATCGAGGATCCTGACTGCCACCCGTCCCACTTCAAGTTCTGAACAGTTTCTTGGCACCACGCGGTCATTACCTGTGATAAAATATAGAATGGATTAATTGAATTATAGTCAACAGCTGTGGGTAAACTAATCTCCTTGTGAATACTCTCAAAGACCTTTAAGGAGAGTTACTGGTCATGGAGATCAGCTTCAGGGATGTGAAGACCCTAGTGACTATTCTCCTGGATCTATAAGAATCAAGGAAGTGACAGGTCATGGAGATCAGCTTCGGGGATGTGAAAGTCCTAGTCACTGCTCTCCTTGAGCTCTTTTGGTGACTGGTAATGGAGGGCAACAAGTATAGGGATGTGAAGGTCCTAGTGACTGCTCCTTTTAAACTTAAGAATCCTGAGTGATTTTAGTAATGGAGGAGAACAGCTACAGGGATGTGAACTGTATAGCACATGTTCTCCAAAAACTCTAAGAACTCATGGATGGCAAGTCCCCAGTGACTGCTGTCCTGGATCAACAAGAGAAATCTGAGCAGAACTATTCAGAACAGTTCATGTATCTATGTTTGTCCCCCGGTTTAGGCTTCAATGCCATTTGGGGGTCTTGAAAACCTGAGTGACAGCATCTACTAGAGCAGTCACTGCACCCATAACCCATTGGAAGTTTTCTAACTTCATAACTCAAATACTTAAAAGTTATTTCGATCTTGGTATCGATGGAAGAAATAAGCTTTTTGCTAATATAGGACTTTATCTTTAGTATGTTCTATATAATCTAATTCAGTTCCTATCATCTAGATTTTCCATAATCATCAGAAGGGCCGTATACAGACGTAATCATCGATATATAGCCGCTACATCATAAATCTATAAGGCCAGTGTAGCGGCAGCCCCTTGTATGTAGACGTCTTGATGAGTCTGGCCTTTCCTATGGTGAGTGGGCTGCTTATCAGCGCAGGGTCACTAATGTTTAACACATAATGATGTCTCCCATTATCTGGGGGTGTTGCAGGGTTTGCTATCTTAACGACATGCCATAAACATGATGTCAAGAGCTCGGTATTTGTCACAAACAGTAACCTGGAGACTGAGATGTCCAGGTAATAGTGTAGGAGGGGAACTGTTCAGGTATGGGACACTAGAAGGCACTATGTTGCATTGGTTTGTAAATTTCTGAGTAGATTGAGGGTCACTCTAACAAATCCCAGAAGTCAGCAAAACATTAAACAGTCAGTAAATAGATCACCCCATTGCCTGCCTAGATAGATAGATAGATAGATAGATAGATAGATTACTATTATGTTATTGTCACCCACCGAGGAGTAAAACATCCTTGTAAATCATTGACCTCTTTGCAGCTCCCAGAAGTAAGTGCTCGCCTGCATGTGCACGTAACAGCGCCACCTAGGAACAAAAAGTTATAATGTAAGAAAAAGTGCTCAGTCTGATTGATGTAGATGACACAGTTCAAGTGAGTCGACGAAAGCGCAGAGAGAGTTGTCTTGTCAGTCAGGCGATATAGTGTTGGATTGATGAGGCGACCCACCATGAGGTCAGTCATCCCACCTGTGGACACTAGGCGGTAGCAGTGAGCGACTTTGCTTGCCCCAAGTAAGTTGTTCCTTAACCAGGATTTAATAAAGCTTGGCCATCAACAGAAGAAGTTAAAAATGAATAGGATGAGCCGAATCTCTCACTCTGTTAACCATTGTTACTGTCCCCAGGTTAAACATCAAAGGTTCCTGAGGACAGAGAGGTTAATGACTGGACGGGTGAAGCGCTGGACGGCCTTGTGAAGGACAGGCCTGGAGAACGGGTGTCAGCCAGTAGTGGTCATTACAAATACCACAGAGTCATGCAGGAAAGACAATGGAAAAAGGGGTGGCCGCCCTAATACTACTGGCATACACCACGCAGAGTATTTTTGTCTCACTAATGCACACAGTAATGTCACATTGGTTGGATGATCCACAAAGGTGATTGTGCAGGAATAATACGAGTGATATCACAGTACAGGGATAATGTGCACAATGATACCTCAGTACAGGAATAATGCACATAGTAATGTACAGAATATAGTATACAGTGGTGTCAGAATAGTTGGACAGTGCACACAGTCAGGTTACTGCTCAAAGATAAAAGTGATGTCAGTACAGGAATAACTCTCACTATGACATTACAGTAATGGAATAATGCACACAGTAATGCCACAATAGTTGGATAGTGCCCACAGGATAATACAGGAAGTGATGTCACTATAGAGGGATAATGCACAACATAATGTCACAGTACAGGGATAATGTACACAGTAATGTCACACTACATGAATAGAGCACAAAGTAATGTCAAAGGGCTGGCATAATGCACACAGTATTGTCATAGTACTGCGATAATGCACATAGTGATGCCACAACACAGGGGAAAATGCACACTGTGATGTCACAAAAATGGAATAATGCAGATTGCAGACAATGCAACAATACAGCATAAGGCCATGTTCATACAACGTAAAAATAAGGGCAAAATACGTCCGTACGGCCTGAAATAAAGTATATGATGATTTTTTCAGGCCGTATTTGTCCTAATACAGATGTATTTTGCCCTTATTTTTACACTGTGTGAACATGGCCTAACACCACATTTAAGGCTGGATTCACACTACGTTCAACTTATCTGTTTTTATTTGGTTACTTTTAACATACAGAAAAACGTAGTCAACCCTATTTTTAAATATGTTAAAAAAAAACAAAGCATCCGTTTTGATTCTTTTTTTTTTATAATGGAAGTCAATGTAAAAATGGATCCAAACGGATGGCACACAATTGCATCCGTTTTTCCATAAAACATATACGTTAAACGGATAGGAAAAACGTAGTGTGGACCCAGCCTAATTTTCTATAGTCATCACTGAGTGACAGCACCTTATATATAAGTGGTGATGGGCTCTCATAGTTGTAGTGGCTGTCATCAACTACACTGGTAAATACAGCCATGTAACTAGGTGAACCCACCTGATCATCTAGGGGAAGTTCACAGAACGCTGGGATGTATTTAGCCCATTCCACAAGGACCAGGAGCTGTTGTTTCATGGAATCGCAGACGTCTGTGATACTGGCAATCTTCTTCCCCCTGATGTCTGTACTTAACATGGAGACCGATGATGTTATCTGTAAGAGAGAGAGGCCATTTACTATGGGGTTTTCTGGTGTTTTCTGCGCCGGGCCTAAAAATGTCCCTGCAGTGCCGACAGTACGCTTATTTATGTAGAGGCGCACTGCTTCTACATAAATCCTGTGCGCACCAGTGTGTGCGCCGAGCAAACCTTCGCCAGCTGAGAGCTGGCATGAGTTTCCTTATGATTTTTCTGTGAGAAAAATGATAAATTAAGCGGACCCAGAGTCCGCACCCCTGTTCCACCCCCTCCACACACACTTCCCGCTCGCCCCTGGTGCAGCGGGCGGAAAATGGCCAGATGCGAATATTTATTCGCAAAACGGCCATTTGCGAGCCAGTTTCACCTTACACTATGTTTACCCGTATCTATCTATCTATCTCTATTGGTGCGTTTACACAGAGAGATTTATCTGACAGATTTTTGAAGCCAAAGACAGGAATGGATTTGAAAAGAGTAGAAATCTCAGTCTTTCCTTTATGACCTGTTCCTGGCTTTGGCTTAAAAAATCTGTCAGATAAATCTCTCTGTGTAAACGCACCCTATCTCTCATATCTATCTATCTATCTATCTATCTATCTATCTCTCTATCTCTCTATCTATCTATCTATCTATCTATCTATCTATCTCTCATATCTCTCATATCTATCTCTCATATCTATCTCTCATATCTATCTATCTATCTATCTCTCATATCTATCTCTCATATCTATCTCTCATATCTATCTATCTATCTATCTATCTCTCATATCTATCTCTCATATCTATCTCTCATATCTATCTATCTATCTATCTCTCATATCTATCTATCTATCTATCTATCTCTCATATCTATCTATCTATCTATCTATCTATCTATCTATCTATCTCTCATATCTATCTATCTATCTCTCTCTCATATCTATCTCTCATATCTATCTCTCATATCTATCTATCTATCTATCTCTCATATCTATCTATCTATCTATCTATCTATCTATCTATCTATCTATCTATCTATCTATCTATCTCTCATATCTATCTATCTATCTCTCATATCTCTCATATCTATCTCTCATATCTATCTCTCATATCTATCTATCTATCTATATCTATCTATCTATCTATCTATCTATCTCTAATATCTATCTATCTATCTATCTATCTATCATCTATCTATCTATCTATCTATCTATCTCTAATATCTATCTATCTATCTATCATCTATCTATCTATCTATCTATCTATCTATCTATCTATCTATCTATCTATCTCTAATATCTATCTATCTATCTATCTATCATCTATCTATCTCTCATATCTCTCTATCTATCTCTCATATCTATCTCTCATATCTATCTCTCATATCTATCTCTCATATCTATCTATCTTTCTATCTATCTATCTATCTCTCATATCTATCTATCTATCTATCTCTCTATCTATCTATCTATCTATCTATCTCTCATATCTATCTATCTATCTATCTATGTATGTCCTATCTATCTCTCTATCTATCTATCTCTCATATCTATCTATCTATCTATCTATCTATCTATCTATCTATCTATCTATCTATCTATCTATCTATCTATCAGATATATCTATCTCTCATATCTATCTATCTATCTATCTATCTATCTATCTATCTATCTATCTCCTATCTATCTATCTATCTATCTATCTATCTATCTATCTATCTACCTACATTGAAGAAGCTCCTGTTTCTGCCATTGATCAGTACAATCTGAACATCCCCCCCCCCCACCAGTTTACATATGAGGTAGATCTGGAACCAGTGCTCTGTGCTGCTGGCTATAGACCGGTCCTTGTCTCCCATTCTCACTGCTCTGTCCTGATCAATCAGTGCGCTCAGTGACACAGGTTTAAACAAACAGCCTGGAAAAACAAGGATTACTAATCAATAAGCCATGACCCGCACAATGAGGTCTGATCCAGAGGCGGCCCGGTCACTCATTTACTTATCTCAAGCGGGAGATACAGAAAGCAAACAGAAGGTCTATATAGGATAAATGTCACTATGTAGACAGCTAGCTTACAATATCATGGCCGACCATTTCCAGGGGTGGATTAACTTTACTATGGGCCCTGGGGTGTTCACCAAGCTACTGCTACTGACCATTACATCTCTGTAGCCCCCTTTCTGTATTACAGGTTGTTCTGCTGCTGTGACCTCTAACAATGTGATATAATCTGTGTGCTAAATTTACCAACAGCTCCCCCTCAGGAGAAATTAAGTACTGCACTGTTCCTATCAATGGACTCTCCGAACCTATAGAGAACAAGACCCTTAATTTGTTCTTTTCTCTAAATAATATAGGATTCAAGACTAATATACCCTTCTCTATTTTTTTTGGAATCATAGGATACTTGACAATAGATTTTACATATTAGAAAATTTTAAAGGGCTTTAAAGGGATTTAAAGAAAATGCTCTTTTACAAGGAACAGCTCCACTCTTGTCTACAGGCTGTGTTTGATATTGCAGCCCTATGTCACATAAAGTGATATTATTATAGTGACTAGTATGAAACAACAACCACAGCTCTGCTACATCTGACAACTCTAGTATAATTGCATTTAGCATTTTACCTGTTGTGATAAGACTTCCGCCTGGATTAGGACATTGATGGACGGCAGGCTGTTGTCTTCATAGCTTGACCTCCGCGTGCTTATCCGGTCTCGTTCATTCTGTACAGCTGTAATGGGGGAAAAAAGGGTTAATGTTGTGTCTGGTGCAATGGGAAATGCAAATGGGATTGTAACTCTGCACTGACAGTGAAGAGATGTAGCACCTTGGACTCAGTAAGGTGTGAAATGGGTTAATGAAGCCTGACCGACATATTATAAGATCAAAGTCAATGGACAGTTTATCCCAGGGTATGGGGTGAGACTGTACTGTAAGCCTGGTTCCCAATCCCCAGCCTGGGATTATATATCATCCTATAGATAGATGGACATCCTCTAAGGGTCTTTTACTCAACATCTTAAAGGGGTCAACTGGTTTCAGAAAGTTATATAGATTTGTAATTTACTTCTATTCAAAAATCTCATATCTTCCCATACTTATCAGCTGCTGTGTGTCCTGCAGGAAGTGGTGATTTCTTTCCAGTGTGACACTGTGCTCTCTGCTGCCACCTCTGTCCGAGACAGGAATTGCCCAAAGCAGTAGTAAAAACCCATAGTAAACCTGTACTGCTCTGGATAGTTCCTGTCTCGGACAGAGGTGGCAGCAGAGAGCACTGTGTCAGACTGGAAAGAATACCCCACTTATTCCGCCAGGTTCTATGTGAGCAGGGAGCAGTGCATTGTGGAAGCTCAGATGACTGTTATGCAAATAGAGCCGATCTGTGAAGTCATTTTGTGAAGGCATTTTACCTTCTTTTTTAAGGTGGGATTTGTTAAGAAACCCAAATTTACTACAAAATACGTAAAAGAAATTGATTTGTTGCTAATATATACAAAAGAAATTATTAACATTATAAGGCTGTGTTCACACAAGGTACGAACAACGGCCATTGTTGTTCTGAAAACTGCATTGAAATCAATGCAGAACGGGCCAAAATAATTGATATGTTAATTATTTCCATGGCTGTAATGCACAACAGCCATTGTTGCACTGAAAATTGCATTAAAAACAATGCAGAACGGATGGAAATAATTGACATGTCAAATATTTCCACGGCGGTAGAGGACAGTGGCCATTGTTCAATACATTGTATGAACAACAGCCGATGTTTGCATTGACTTCAATACAACACATTTTTTTATGGCAAGAACTGCCGTTATTTTCAATTAAAACAACGGACGTTCTTGTCATAAAGAATATGTTGTGTGAACATAGCCTAAAGTTGAAGTTTACTTTAAATGTCGATGCCTGGTATAATCACAGATGATTTCGCCCTGATGGCCCCAAAGCCCCCTGTAAGCATATTCCAAGGAAGGGAATGGAAGACGCACAACCTGGGTCATCGGACAGGAAACCTAAGTGTCAGTGATGCTCAGTGACCTTTACCCTCTATCAAAACAGTGGGCTCACCCTCAGCTGAGCACCATTCTCCAATTTACTTTCTAGGTTACTTTCTCATGATTTCAAGATCTTTTTCATGGGTCCTTCCATAAGTGAATAAGACCAGAGGTTATACTAGATGACTGTCACATGGCCAGTAAGCCTACCATGGAGGATCTCATTGAACTCCAGTCCGGCTGCTGGGATCCTGAGATTAATTGTTGTATCAAACTGGCAAATCCATATATATATATATATATATATATATGGAACCTCCTTTATATAGGAGAACTGATCCAACACACAGCCATGGTCTCGATAAGGCCTGGACCGCCAGGTGTTATACCTGTAAGTAAATATTAATTTAGCGTGTAATAGTGTCAGAGTTTATGCGGGGTTAACTAAGGAAACGTTCAGTGTTTGCTAAGTGACTGGCGCTCATAAAGTGATTATGTAATAGAAATACTGGCACAGTGATTTTCCCATAATGCACAGTGACCATATATTAATCCTGCAGTATTGGGCATACATGACAACATCAGCCCCCCATTCTCATAGTAATGCCATTGAAATGTATGGAAGCCTAAGCAGAGAGAATTTTCATTCCTAGCCCCCCCCCCCCCAGTCATTGGGTACATGGGATACACCCATGTTCTATAGCACAGAAGGTCACATGCTGCAGAATGGCCCCGAAATATTTGCACGGTGTCCACCGGTCAGGGACCTAATGTTAAATCTATTGAACATTAACAGAAGTGAAAATATAGGTAAATATAAGATATGAGAAACAGACTAAGAATTGCAGAGCTATAGGTTATCCGAAATATCACATTGTGCTGACCCCCCCCCCCAGTGTTAGTGTGTCATTGTCCTATAACGCAAGTGTTAGTGTGTCACTGTCCTATAACGCAAGTGTCAGTGTGTCATTGTCCTGTAACTGGTGTCAGCGTGTCACTGTCCTGTACCCCAAGTGTCAAGGTGTCACTGTCCTGTAACTGAAATGCCAGGGTGTCATTATCCTGTACCCCAAGTCTCAGCTTGTCATTGTCCTGTACCCTAAGTGTCAGTGTGTTAATGTCCTGTACCCCAAGTGTCAGTGTTATTATCCTGTACCTCATGTGTCAATATGTTACTGCCTTGTACCCCAAGAGTCAGTGTGTCATTGTCCTGTATCCCAAGTGTCGGTGTCATTGTCCTGTACCCCAAGTGTCAGCATGTCACTGTCCTGTGTCTCAGGTATTGTATGACAATGAATGAGGAGTCCCTGTCAGTGTGTCAATGTTCTGTGACCCCAAGGGTCAGCATGCAATGTTCTGGGACTTCCAGAACAATGCCAAGCTGGTAACTTAGACATTAGAACATACAGTCCCAGGACATGATCTGTCAATCTGCCATGTGGAGTCCTAGCTCTTCTTTTGCTATTGATCTAGGATGCCAAGGCAAAATGTTCCTAACAGGTGTACAGCATGTGTGGCAAAGAAGGCCCACTATCAACAGTGAAAGTGGTCATTGAGATTTACAGAGCACATAATATGCCTGCCATTAAAACATCCAATCTACTAGCTGACCCACCTTACCATGACATCCAAAGGTGAGGCTTTTGTCTCTAAAGGCCCCCAAACACTTTAAACAACTGACGGCTGCCAGTCCACCCATACACAGGAACATTCAGCACAGCAGAGGGTTCCTGAGTCCTCTACGGGGAGGGGTTACCACCGCAGGAGCGCTCTAGCTGTAGTTTTCTCTCTCTAGACAAATTATTGGCTGTGATTTTCCATCCACCGCCAACATCATCTCTTGGTGGTTGTTCAGGGTGGCCCCATACACCCTACATTAATGGCTGAATCCACCGGGATCGGCAGGTTTGGCCGATCAAAGTCAAAAGCCCCTATTACACGGGGCAACATAGAGGAGCAAACGAGCACTGTCAACGCTCGTTTGCTCCTTGTTCCCTGCTCGCTGCCACCGCTATTACACGCCCCGACAGCCAGCGGGTAAGTGCAGGGGAGGCCGCAGGGAGCTGTGGGGGGGCTTACCGGGTTATCGCTAGATTGTCCGGGCAGCCCATAAAGGATAGCGGCGTTCTGCTACCGCCTCTTGTAGCAGATCATTGCTATCTAAACTGTTTGTCTTTCAACAAGTTGAAAGACAAACTACTGCAACGATCAGCCGACATCGTTCATGTCGGCTGATCGTTGCCTCCTATTACACGGAATGATTATCGTCCGAATACGGCTTATAATCGTTCCATGTAATAGGGCCTTTAGATGTATGGGGACCTTAAGTAGACATTTCCTTTAGTTTAGTCCGTTATTTGGGGGTACTATTAAAGGGCCATTGGAGAAGGCTTAGCAAAAAGTATCCCTCACCTTCTTTCTTCATGCCAGCCCGGAAACACTTCTTTAACCTGCAGTATCGACACTGGTTCCTCTTGTCCTTATCGACCACACATTGTCTATTAAACCTGAAATGAGAAGATGAAGGTGGAGTTGTTACATATCGAAGTAGAGTCTACTTTAAAGGTCCCTGTTAAGAGGGGACTGGATAACCATCTAAAGTCCATGGGGCATGACTTTTCTTCTCTCATGAGACTGTCCGTCAGTAGTTTATCCCCTGCACTCAGAAGATTTCATGTGTATGGTGGCCATGGATGTCTTACAGCTATCCTATGTGTAGGGCCAGTTTTTTGGAAAGTAGTGAAGGTCCAGACCCATTGGCTCCTCCACCTTCTAGGATGTATCTATAAATTATCATAAGATCCCTCTTGAGTTTGTTTCATATTAGCTACAAAAATCACAGCAGTAGGATCCAACAGGTTACACCATGTTTCCCACGCATGTTACTCTTCAGTTTACAGGAATGTGAGAACAGTCAGAGGTGTCCATAACTCCACCTCATTTCTGAGTGACACATAATAAAATTCTATTGTCGGAAAAATCACTTAAAGGTAAGCTCCAGCACAGACTGGAGTGTCCCATTGATCGATTTATTAGAAAACCCTAATGAATTTACAAGAGCATCTCAGTGCCTCACCTACTTATTGATTAACCCATTGTGGTTGAGTAAATTGCTCAACCCTACCTGCATGAGTACATGTGGTTCTTTCTGACGCTTCTTCTGAAGAACCCTTTGCATCCATCGCAGCTGGAAGCCCCGTAATGTTTTCCTGTTGCTCGGTCACCACAAATTGCACACAAGGAGTTAACACCGATACTGTTTCCAGCATTGAGATTGGTCACTTCTGAGGGTGAAGTATCTGAAGGCACATAAAGAGTTACCTTGGTTAATAGTCACATACATCCTTATTACTCATCATGAAATATATGGTCACATATGGGTCAACACTTCTAGGGAATCTAAGTAATATTACAGATCCTTGTTTTTGTGGAGGCCATCATTGTGCCAGAAAGCTGGTCAGAAAGTGTCCTGTTGTATATCCAGTGATCAACTGAAATCTTTGGAGGAGGCGGAATTGTTTAACTGCTCTGCAGCACCTCCACAGGTGATTTTGAGTATCACACGATTACCATTAAAATCAATGGGCTGTCCCTGTGGAGCATGCTGGGTATTGGATCCTCCAGACTAAAAAGAGGTTCACGCCACTATTCTGCTCTCTGTCATAAATATGTTATAAAACTAGGATGCCAAACATATATGTGCTTGGACAAGCACCAGCTGCATTGACTCTAATGGCTTGAACCTAGTCAACTAGTGAATAAGTTTGAGTGATTTCCCACATGTATAAGTGTATTTACTAAGACTCAAAAGCATGGAGTCCATAGGGTCTTCTAAACCAGAGAACCACTCAGGTTTGCTTGAATGGGAACTATTGCACAAAAATAGTGCAACCATAGAGGAGGAGCCAACAGTTGCAATGGGACAAGAGGAAGATGGTGGCCCCTAACTCAGATTAGTCCATGCTTCTACCCCATGTGCAGCTACAAGGTATGAGACATGAACACGCACTAGACCCTCAAGACCCAGCACATGTACCAACTAGGGGCCCCATTATGAGGCTTCTAAAATGTACTCTTCTATATTGTTTTGAAAAAATGCAGACAATTTCATGTTTGAGAACCTTTGTAACAGTTCTATAAATGCCGCAATTTTATTACCCACGAATCAACAAACTCCAGAAAGAAAAGAAAAAAAATAACAGGCCGCACCCTAAATCAGTGCAGCCGTAAGCTGTCATCAACTTTCACTATGCAACACCCTGCAGAACAATCACATATCATGCAGATTACATGTAAAAATTAACCAAGGCGAAGAAACGGTATGGAAAGACAATGGGCAAACACAACGTGCAGATACCAGTCCATGCCATCTGACTGAAAATAATAGCCTGCGGGGTAAGGCTTATCAATGATGGCAGCATAAGCACTGGCATTGTATGACCCACCATAGGAAACTTTCACCTCTTTTAGAAACCATTCTCTCTTTCAGAGCATCCACCAATGTATCAGATAAACCACATTGGTGGGCCCCTCCTTCTTTGACCAACAAATGATCTAATGTGTATGGGCAAGACTCATTTACACTCTTTTAGATGCCAATTAAGCAATTAAATACTGTAGACCATGTTGGTGGATCCCTTCTTTTTGACAGGATCCACTAATGGTCTATTGTGCATGGGCAAGGAACCTAGACACTCTTGGATACCATGTTAGTAGATCCTTCATTTAGAAGATACACCAATCGTTAAGGTGCATGAGGAAGAGCTGCCAATTGTTGGGTTGGACACATTTGGTGGGAAAGCAGATAAACCATGTTGGTATATCCCTTTGTATATTCTTTGCCAAGGTCTTACGTGCATGTGGAAATAGATCGAAGCTCTTTTTGTGTCCACTTTTCACTTACGATCAGATACATCCTGTTGGAGGAACCTTGGCAGGAACCACTACTAAGGTGGCCAAAAACTTTCCTTAGCTGAAGGCCAAATGAATATTTGGCCTACAGCTGCCCGAGAGTTAGAGTTAATGGTTGGGTTTGGCTGACATGTGCCTATGATATATGGGGGGGGGGCATTAGTTCTCTTTTGAGTAAAAATGACTATACCCTATCGAATTTAATACACAGGATTGGCTTTGTTTTTGTAGGTAAGACAGAGATAAGGAAGATATGTTTCCTTTTATTTTATTGTATACACGTGGGTGTCTTAGTCAGGGACAATAGTTTCCATGTTGCAAAATACGGAATTGCTCAAGGATCTATCTCATGTGACTTTCCTGTTCTTGTAAAAGGGGTAACATAATATAAGGCCACCACCCACATAAAAATCAGTGTAACAATGTGATTACATTATTATACTATTATTATTTTTTTTATTTTTAGACTAGTCCTATACTGAAAATGGCTACCAGGGTGTTGTTCTCTTACAGATAGCCTATGTTTGCTCATAGCTTCAGTATATATCTAAAGGGGGTTGTAGACATTCTTAAGTTAAGTGGTTTACTTATGTTGAGTGGACATCTTAGAGATAACCCTAACCTTGTCCTATCTTTAACAAGATACCAGTTGTAATTCTTTATAAACAGGTAACATAGTATCTTCAGTACTTGTTATCCTGATGGTTGTCACTCTCTGAAGGACCTGGGAAATAGACAACCCGTTGATTTTAATGGAAAATATGCAATACTTAATTTCACCTGAGGTGGCACTGTAGGGGAACTGCATGGCTTGTACAATTCATCTGTAAATTACAGCTGAGGGTTCCTAAAGCAGGACAACCACTAAAGCTGGTCATGCATATACCTCAGCTACACACCTTAACTCCCCCATAAACATAAGCATGGGATATGGACAAATTCATGATTATTAAGGTATCTCAAGTAACCCCAAGTGAATGAATCAAAAATTGGGCTTGTTCAATAGCCAAGCACTATCCTGTGTAGGTGGTAAGTTATGCCCTTTTAAAGGGGAACTATAAGCAGGTTAGACAAATCTAACCTGCTGAGAGACCCCTATAGCACCCGGGACACTGAGGAGGAAGGTGTATGTAATCTTTCTCCCCGGCCCCAGTCCCACACTGTTAGGCTATGTTCACGTAAGTTCCGTGGAAATTCCCACGGAACTTACGTAGTGCTGCCTTCTAAAGAAATCCTGGCCGGAGTTTATACACATAGTATACACTCCGGCCGGGATCCCTAGCCGGCCACACACAGTGTGTGAACATAGCCCTAACGTATAATGGGAATGCGCGGCCAACTATGGTGCTGAACTGCACTTGTAGCCTCCGATCGGACAATTTAAAGGGGTTATCCAGCGCTACAAACACATGGCCACTTTGTTTCAGAGACAGACCCACTCTTGTCTCCAGTTTGGGTGACGTTTTGTAATTCAGTTCCTTTGAAGTGAATGGAGCTTAATTGCAAACCAACTTAATTCAACTTTTCTGTAAATTACTAGGACTTGTTGTGAAATAGGCAGACATACTGTAGTAGATAATGCAATACACCTAGCAAGGAACTCTGAATCTGTAGAACTTTTTAAAGGCTAATAATTTCAGAAGAAATCCTTTGTTCTGTGTGAAAGGAAACTTAAAGGGGTAGTGCGGCGCTAAAAAATTATTCACAGAATAACACACATTACAAAGTTATACAACTTTGTAATGTATGTTTTGTCTGTGAATCGCCCCCTTCCCCATGTCCCACCACCCCCGACCCGTGTACCCGGAAGTGTGTGGTGCATTATACATTACCTGATCCGTGTCGAGGCCGTATGCCATCTTGTGCCAAACGTCATCTTTGGAGGCACGGCCAAATCGCTGCCGCCGTCCCCCCTCCACCGCGTCATAACTGTGCTCAGCCGCGATTGGCGACCCCAGGCTTTTCTGTGGCAGCCATTTTGTGACAATGACATCATCGAGAGGGAAACTGGTCTAAGCCCTGTTAGGCCAGCCTCCCTTTGTCAGATGACTCAGGTTGCTCAGCTCTGATTGGCTGAGCAAGCTGTAAGCCATCGAGCAGTTTTATAGAGTCAGTTAGACATCACAGGAGACAAATTGCATCATGGGAAAGCCCAAACCAGGAAGTGAAGAAAAATGAAGACATAAACTGGAGGTTCAGGGACCTGCAAACAGCGGGAAATTCAAACGGAGACAGACCCAGGATGGATGGTAAATGTAAAAACTATGTTTATGATTGATTGATTATTTTTAATCTATCAGCCCCAGTGTTACAAGTGTTAATGGAAAAAATCATGTATTTCCTCCAGTCTTTATTTTGCTTTAAGTTGCCACAGCCGCACCTTGTAAGGCGATAAAAACAACCTAAAATGTGTGCCAAGTGGCCATATTGATATGCCAGCATACTCCACCTGTATAGTACCACATACACAAAGGCCTAGCATCATGTCCCTGGGCCCAATGCAATATAAGCACCAGGACCCTCGTACATTGAGTCCTATCTATAGGACTGCACCAACCCCATGGTTGACTGCACATTCTGCCATCTGTATGGGTACATGGCTGTACAAAAGGCCTCAGGTTCTGCAGCTAACACAGGATTTCCATGTTTTATATACCTTCGCCATGACATGAATACCACCAGCCTTACACTGTGTAGCTTCCCTTACTGCCACCAAAACAACTTTGACCCAGATTCTATAAGAAGGAGTCCTGTGATATCAGCACCAAGATGTCAGCAGCAGATCCTGCAAGGTGTGAGGTGCGGCCTCCATGGATCCTACAGCTGATCAGTTGGATTGAGATCTGGGGAATCTGGAGGCCGAGTCACTATCTTGATCTGTCTGTCATGTTCCTCCTTTCTGAATAATGTCTGCAGCGTGGCCCCCAATGCAATTACAATTTCCCGCAGCCATGAAAGGGGGGCTCGGTGTGTACAATGGTTTGGTAGGTGGTACGTGTCACAGTAACATCCACATGATGCCAGCTCACAAGGTTTCCAGCAGAACATTGCCCATCACACTGCCCCCGCCATCTTGTCATTTTCCCTTAGTGCATCCTGGTGCTGTCTGTTCAAGTAAGTAACACAGACGCACCTGGCCATCCACATTTTTGGAGAATGTGATCCATCAAACCAGGAGCCTTCTTCCATTGCTCCATGGTCCAGTTCTAATGCCCATTTGTAGACACATTTGGTGGTTCTGTGTGACTTCCTTCTATCATAGTCACCAGGACTTATACCAACACATCAATTCAAGACCTTATTGGTCACTTGCTGCCTCATATCCCACCCCAGGTGCCATTTTTACAAGATTATCTATGTTATTTCTTCACTTTTGACTAAACACAGCAAACATAGCATTTAAAGCTATAGAAGACCAAATCCTCAACTGGTGGTATAACAGATGATATAATGTTCTACTTTATCAATGAACTTTATTTGATATGTTTTGTTGACCACAGTGAACAACCATCTGTGGTGTTTCCATTAAACTCTAGGAGAAAGCTCACTCAATGTCTGTATTTCTCTAGTTGGAGCTATATACCCATGTCGCTTACTATCCATCTGGGACTGATGCAACCTTGTAACCAATTATTTATCGATTATCAGTTAGAAGTGCCCTACTTTTCTCATCGGTGAGGGTCAGACTGTAACGGGGAAGGGCACCTCAGTTGTAAGGATCCTTACTGATACAATATAAAATATATTTTTTCTCAGCTGACAGAGGTAGTACACCCTTTGAGGACCTTCATCTATTACCCAGAAACATCCCTTACTCTAGAGCAGTGTTTCTCAACCTTTTCAAGCCAAGTACCCCCATGCGACGAGATGCTCCAGCCGAGTACCCCCAAGGATGCCATCCATTAATAACATTGCCTCAGGGTAGATGCACGCGTAAGTTTCGCAGCGAAATACACTGCAATAGTCTGTACTGTTATGGCCTATGGCTCTGCATTCTCACAGAGGATTTTCATTCTGCTGCGAGAATGTAGCCACTGCCTATTTACCTTATTAGCTGCCGGCCCTTAACAGATCATGCCTATATGCCTGTACTTCCACCTGCTTCTCTAGCTCCTGGCTCACTGATTACCTGCTCAGCCAATCAGTGGTTACGGTGGGACAGTGCACTGATTGGGTGAGCAGGCCGTCAGTAAACCGGGTACCAGAGAAGCAGGTGGGATATATCCCACAGAGCTGGATATGCCCCCTGCAGCCAGATACCTCCCCCCATGTAGTCAAGAAGCCTCCTTCTATGTAGCCAGATACCTCCCCCATGTAGTCAAGAGGCCTCCTTCTATGTAGCCAGATACCTCCCCCATGTAGTCAAGAGGCCTCCTTCTATGTAGCCAGATACCTCCCCCATGTAGTCAAGAGGCCTCCTTCTATGTAGCCAGATATCTCCCCCATGTAGTCAAGAGGCCTCCTTCTATGTAGCCAGATACCTCCACCATGTAGTCAAGAGGCCTCCTTCTATGTAGCTAGATACCTCCTATGTAGTCAGATACCTCCCCCATGTAGTCAGATACCTCTTCCATGTAGTCAGATACCTCCACCATGTAGTCAAGAGGCCTCCTTCTATGTAGCCAGATACCTCCACTATGTAGTCAGATACCTCCCCCATGTAGTCAGATACCTCCACCATGTAGTCAGATACCTCCCCCTCATGTTGTCAGATACCTCCCCCATGTAGTCAGATACCTCTCCCCATGTAGTCAGATACCTCTCCCCATGTAGTCAGATACTTCTCCCCATGTAGTCAGATACCTCCCCCATGTAGTCAGATACCTCCCCCATGTAATCAGATACCTTTCCCCATGTAGTCAGATACCTCTCCCCATGTAGTCAGATACCTCCCCCATGTAGTCAGATACCTCCCGCTATGTAGTCAGATACCTCCCCCTATGTAGTCAGATACCTCCCCCTATGTAGTCAGATACTTCTCCCCATGTAGTCAGATACCTCCCCCATGTAGCCAGATACCTCCTCCCCATGTAGTCAGATACCTCCCATGTAGTCAGATACCTCCCCCATGTAGCCAGATAATAATATCCCCTTCTATGACCCCCCATATAGTAATAATGCCCCCTGCCCCCATAGTAATGCCCACCATTCCACTCCCTCCCCCTACTGCCCCAACACACACACACACAAAAATCATACTCACCTAATCCGGGCATGGAGAGGGTCTTCCTCTCTTCTCCAGCCTCTGAGCCACAAGGAGATCAAGGGGAGAGTAAGGTCTGAGGGGGATAGAGGAGGTGAAGGGGGGAAGAGGAGGTGAAGAGGGAGAGGAAGAGAGAGGAGGTAAAGAGGGGAGAGGAAGAGAGAGGAGGTGAAGGGGGAAGAGGAAGAGAGAGGAGGTGAAGGGGGAGATAGAAAGAGGAGGTGAAGGGGGAGAGAGGGGGTGATGGGGGGTGAGAGGAGGTGATGGGGATGAGAGAGGAGGTGGTGGAGGCACAGAGGAGGTGATGGGGGCTGAGAGGAGGTAATAGTGGTGACAGAGGAGGTGATGGGGTGACAGAGGAGGTGATGGGGCACAGAGGAGGTGAGGGGGCACAGAGGAGCTGATGGGGGGGGACAGAGGAGGTGATGGGGGACAGAGGAGGTGATGGGAGGGACAGAGGATGTGATGGGAGGGGATTTAGCATCAGGGATACAATCGGGGCAGGAGAATCCTTTTGCGACATGAGAGCGGTCCTGCCAGCTGTTAGAGAACCGCGGGGTTACCCCGCCCCGGGCTCTTACAGGAGTGGGATGTGGACCGGAAGATGGGGCAGCCCCCGCGCCCACCGGCCGCCGCTGCTGTTTCTACCTGGTGGCCCTGGACGCCGGGGCTGCCCCATCTCCAGGTCACATTCCACTCCTGTTAGAGCCCGGGGCGGGGTAACCCCGTGCACCACGACTCATCGCCGTCCCAGTTCTGTGACAGCAGGCCGGACCGCTCTCATGTGGCAATAGGATTCTCCTGCCCCGATTGTATCTCCGTCCCCGATGCTGTCACCCCCTCACTATCTTGCTGCCGACCGGGATGCCACCGCACCCGGATCCGGCAGCCGCAGGGGGACAGCGTGCCGCAGATGCTGCTGGTCCTCTGCTCCTCCTGACTCTCTCCTTTTCCCCGCAGCAGCTCCAAGCTCTTTCCCCCACAGAAAGCTGCTGAGCTGCTGCTGGGGGAAAGCAGGAGAGAGCTGTGGCAGTGACAGGTGTCGGGACATTGCTGAGTGATAGCAGTGTCCCGGCACCCAAAGTTAATTTTTTTCCCTGCGTACCCCCTGTGGCATGTGTACCACAGGTTGAGAAACACTGCTCTAGAGGAGCTATCCAGTCTATACTTATCAACAGAAGTTGTGTAATTCTCCATACTCACTGCGGGGGCACTGTGCGTGTTGCCAGATTCCCCAATAGAGAAATAATCACTCAGGGTCCCAGCACTGTACAAAAATAGTTGGGGGTATCTTTGCCCTCGATCTTAAATAGGGATTAACCTCTTGTTTCTTGGGTCTGTACTGAATGTGAACAATAGCATGTAACACCTTCTGATTTAAGAAGGTGTTGCTGTGATTTTGGCCTTCATTGGTTCCATCAAACCCTATTCACCCTAACCTTCTGCGTTAATGTGTGGCAAGACCTCAAAAATATTGTTGACACAGATACCAGTCATTCAACATGGCTGACCCAGCCTCTCACGTTAACCCATAAACCTGTCATAGGCCGGACACCATAAACAACTACGGCTTTCCTCGCTCTATCTTGCTTCTTCTTCCTGAGAGTTCATCTCCATTAGTTTGCATGAAGAGATGAGAAAACTACTGCTCAGGATGTCATTTCCCTCCTTCCTAACCTGTCACTTATAGATAGATAGGGAAGCCATGAAACGCTCAAGCAGAAAAACTTTCTTCATTATACTTGAGTCTTGGGAACAAGGTTGACAGCAGGTGTGAATTGTTAAAAGTGGAGTGACTGGACTTGACAATAAATAGACAATAAGAGAAGATCCCATTCATAAAATAAGTATTACTTTTATATTAGGCATCTGCTAAATTCCTCCTCAGGAGTGTCAATTGTTTACATTCACTTATTTCATATAGGACCCTCCAGTTGTGGTTCTTCGACGGCAAACCCTAATCCTAGAGGTCTGATATCCAATTTTGCGCAGTTATACAGAAAAATAGCAGGGAGTATATAGGGGCCCAAGATTTACCACTCAGGGGTCTTGGAAAGCTACTGATGGAATGACAACCATATTGGTCGCCGACCAGCATTTCCAGAACAAAACTTCTTAAAAATTCTTATAGTTTATATAATTTTGTATAAAATTATTTCAGCAAATTTTCTATATTCTGACATCTACTTGACCCCAATCTGTCTAGACAACATAGACAATAGAATAGAAGACAATAAGACAATAGAAGATTTTCTTTAAGATCTTGCTGTCTGGAGGGACTGTCAATATATATATAATAAACCTACGTCAATACTTGACATCTATGAAAGTAGAATTGTATGGGACGGGGACCCACTTGGTCCTCTTTGTCAGAACAAAACAGATCTTATAGGCACCAAAATTTCACTAATGATCTCAGTGAAATTTACAGGGTTGTCCTTTGGCCTGTCAGATCCTGGGGTTTTTACCATTCAGTCTACTGCAGGACCCTTACGTTCCCTCCCCACTCTATGTATGATCGGTTGAGGTGCACATGACTATTATTGTGGACACCGAACTCATAATTGTCAACTGAATGGCTGGTTGTCCCAGCTATCCACCAAATTTCCAACTCCCATTCTCTACCACAGAAGTATTCATTGTGACCATCTCTACAGAGAAACCAAAAAAGTACTACATTGAGATGGCACTGCGGAACTCATTATTACCTATAGACATACAGGTACAAAGAGTCTCTTACCGGTCCCTATGGCCAGAACTTGCATGTTCTCAAATTCCAATGTGGTGTAAGCCGGGTCCAAAGCCTCAGTGTAGTCAGCCATATCCATATCTATCAGGGCTTTAGAAAGTCTCATTATCATCAGCAAACAGCGGCTAGCTTCCAGCAAATGGACCCTCTGAGGTTATTAGCCCCACAACCTCGGCTACATTGACTCCAGCCCGTCACCTCAGCAGTCCAGGTAACTCTGATAGATGAGCACATAAGCAAAAAAAAGCCTATAGCTTTCTTAGGGTGGAGTTGTGGAGTTAATTTTTAAGCAACCCACCTCTGGATGCCCGCACTCCCCCGCCCCCTCCAGAGATACAGAACTTGCTAAGGATTTAATTGACACGCTCAGTGACTGCTGCACGTGTACAAGACATTGTGGGAGCCCAGTAAAGTTTATTGTTTTCTATACTATCAGGTTGTAATTCATAAGACTATGCATAGTATCATAATAGTTATATTATTGCACATAAAGGACAGTATTATAGTACCGTAGTTATATTCTTGTATATAGGAGCAGTATTATAGCAGTTAAATTCTTGCACATAGGAACAGTATTATAGTAGTTATATTCTTGTACATAGGAGCAGTATTATAATAGTTATATTCTTGTATATAGGAGCAGTATTATAGTAGTTATATTCTTGTACACAGGGAGCAGTATTATAGTAGTTATATTCTTGTACATAGGAGGCAGTATTATAGTAGTTATATTCTTGTACATAGGAGGCAGTATTATAGTAGTTATATTCTTGTACATAGGAGGCAGTATTATTGTAGTTATATTCTTGTACACAGGGAGCAGTATTATAGTAGTTATATTCTTGTACATAGGAGGCAGTATTATAGTAGTTATATTCTTGTACATAGGAGGCAGTATTATTGTAGTTATATTCTTGTACATAGGGGGCAGTATTATAGTACTTATATTCTTGAACATAGGAACAGTATTATAGTAGTTATATTCTTGTACATAGGAGCAGTATTATAGTAGTTATATTCTTGTACATAGGAGGCAGTATTGTAGTAGTTATATTCTTGTACATAGGAGCAGTATTATAGTAGTTATATTCTTGTACATAGGAGGCAGTATTATAGTAGTTATATTCTTGTACATAGGAGCAGTATTATAGTAGTTATATTCTTGTACATAGGAGGCAGTATTGTAGTAGTTATATTCTTGTACATAGGAGCAGTATTATAGTAGTTATATTCTTGTACATAGGAGGCAGTATTATAGTAGTTATATTCTTGTACATAGGAGGCAGTATTGTAGTAGTTATATTCTTGTACATAGGAGCAGTATTATAGTAGTTATATTCTTGTACATAGGAGGCAGTATTATAGTAGTTATATTCTTGTACATAGGAGCAGTATTATAGTAGTTATATTCTTGTACATAGGAGGCAGTATTATAGTAGTTATATTCTTGTACATAGGAGCAGTATTATAGTAGTTATATTCTTGTACATAGGAGGCAGTATTATAGTAGTCATATTCTTGTACATAGGAGGCAGTATTAAAGAAGTTATATTCTTGTACATAGGGGGCAGTATTATAAGTAGTTATATTGCACAAGCCAGCATGTAAGGAAATTAACAAGCAGCAGTTACCAATCTTCAAACAGTGTATTGCTTTATTCAGGATGACAATTATTTTGCTACAATTATTTTGCTATGTATAAGACACAACGAAGCACAAGGACTCTCCATTAGATTACTTTGAGTCTTTAGACGGGAGTAAACACACAGTGATACACAGCTGATATCTGCAGGTACACAGAGATAACACATACCATTACATACACAGAAAGGTTCACAGATATACAGCCAAACATGGACACTGAATGCACAAATACTCTAAAAGACATTGTCCCAGATTTACTAATGTGTCTCCGCCAGAATTATGGCTGAAAAAGGGTGCACAGGGGTTTTTCTCTACATTTACTATGCATTTTAAAGAGTTTCCCACCACTTTCAGACACTTTTCTGGCTGGTACGAAAAAAGGGGTGGGGTTTGTGCAAAAATGGGGCGGGTCTATTTTACACTAAAAAATGCACCTGAATCTGGCTGAAAATTCTGTCGGACTTGAAGCCTGGTAATAGATGGCGTAAACTTTGCACCAAAAACCTAGACAGTCTTTAAGTGCTAAAGATTTATCAAACATTTTGATAAATCTGGTACATTTAAAGATTGTCTAGTCTAAGTTTACGCTTAGACAGTTTTAGTAAATGTGGGCTATTGTGAGCACCAAGGCTGCCATGATTTCTTGAAACAACGGCACAAGATCCTAAACCTGGTGCCAAATGGAATTCAATAAACAGACATTGGCCCACCATTGCTCACAAGACTTGTCTGATTCCTTGCAACTACTCTGTAAAGTGGAGGAGGCACTTACTCATTCTATGTAGTTTATATAGAGCCAACATATCTTTCTGAACTTTTTAGACAAATTAATAATAAAATAACATAAGGTTTGGTGATTTTGTGTTTGCTAGATTGTCCAAAAAAAAAACAAAAAACATTCCTGAGTAAATCTGTAGGGCACTGAATGTTGTAGCTGTGAAAATCTGCAGTGCCTTAAAGGGGTTATCCAGCACTACAAAAACATGGTCACTTTTCCCCCTACTGTTGTCTCCAGTTCAGGTGTGGTTTGCAGTTAAGCTCCATTTACTTCAATGGAACTGAGTTTCAAAACCCCACCCAAACTAGAGACAACAGTAGGGGGAAAGTGGCCATGTTTTTGTAGCGCTGGATAACCCCTTTAAGCCCCTATTACACGGGACTACATAGAGGAGCAAAGAAGCACTGTCAGTGCACGTTTGCTCCTCGTTCCCTGCTCATTGGGAAAGTGCAGGTGAGGTCTGGGGAGCTGCCTGGGTGATCGCTAGATTGTCTGGTCAGCCCATAGAGGATAGTGGCGGTCTGCTGATGCCGCTCCTGTTCCATGGAGCGACAGCAGAAGATCGCTGCTATGACAGTAGTTTGTCTGTCAACATGTTGAAAGACAAACGACAGCAACGATCATCCGACATTCTTCATGTCAGCGTATCGTTGCCTTCTATTACACAGGACGATTATTGGCTGTAATAGCCGATATGGGCCGATAATTGTTCCGTGTAATAGGGCCTTTAGGAGGGACACAACATAATTATCTGTGCACCCATATAGTGCTAGAGAGTCCGCTATTATTTCTACCGACAATCTTCTCTACTGGCCAAAAATTCCCCTACCAGTATCAAGCCAGAGACTACCCTATACTGTGCATGAGGCTCCCCTATACCATGCCACAGACTGCCCTATACAGTGCCAAAGATTTCCCCATACACTGACAGAGGCTTTCCTCTACAGTGCTACAGACTTCCCTATACAGTGCCACAGACTTCCCTATACAGTGCCATAGATTTCCCGATACAGTGTCAGAGACTACCCAACACAGTGCCAGAGATTCACAGCAGGAGCATTATCAGTTTGTGAGGGTGCACAGTAGGAGGCATTATTACTATGTTGGTGGGGGACACAGCAGGGGACATTATTACTATATGGGTAAGCACAGCAGGGGATATTAGTATTTTATGGAGGGGCACAGAAGGGAATATTTTTACTATATGGGGGATCCTACTCACTTTAATGCGCATGACACCAAACAGCAGAATTATTACTGTCGGGGACCCTATAGGTAGGCAAAAGGGAAGGAAGTTGAAGGAGAAGTCTGCTCTACCACCCACCCCTCATCGACACACACACACCTACCTCACTGGCATCCCCACATACCACTGTCCCCACCACAACTGAGTAAAGTTTATTAGTCTGGCCCTCAAAAACCATTTCAATTTCTCATGTGGCCCTATGGTAAAAATTAATTGCTCACCCCTGCACTATACAGTGAGACAGACCCTATACAGCACCACAAACTCCACCCTACTATGCCAGAGACTCTATTAAGCACTGCCACAGACTCTCCTATACAGTGCCAGAAATATCCTTATACAGTCCCAAGGACCCTTATTATACACTGCTAGAAATTCCATTACACAGGGCCAGAGACTCTTTTATTCAGTGCCAAAGAGTTCTCCTATACAGTGCCAGAGACTCCATTATATATTGCCAAGAACTCCCCTATACAGTGCCAGAGATTGCATTATATAGTGCCAGAGATTCCACCTTACAGTGTCAGAGATTCAATCATAGCGTTTCAGAGACTCCCTTATATAGCATCAGAAATTCAACCATAGAGTGCCCGAAAGTCCTCTATACAGTACATTAAATCTCACCATACAGTCCAAGAGATTCCATTATTTAGAGCCAGTGCCCTATGCAGTGCCACAAACTCCCCTAGACAGTGCCAAAGACTCTACTATTCAGTGCCACAGTTTAGCTGGTCTCCCTGAGATCAGCGATCTAATTCTCTTATAGTGTAAGCTGCGGACCTACACTGACGGTTTGCAGGTGTATCTGTGATTGCATATATACGTGAAAATAACATTCACTTGCCACGGGATCTGGGAGCCACTGACAGCACATGTGACCACAGAAAAATAATTTACAACTATATTATATGTTATAGTAAACATTATAGTCAACATTACTAGAAAAACTAATAGAAGGAGCTGGAATCTGGTTTATGACTTGGTAGTACTATGTAGGTGTAAATCAAGCAGCGATCAGATGCCAGGCTTCAGCATCAGCATCTGTGGAGTCACAGTTTTTTTTTTCCTGACAAAGTATGGAAAGACAAAGATGGATATGGCTTGTGGCAGCTGTGTCATTCAGGGTACTGGTGGTGGCAGATCTGGTTGTCACTTTGTTGTCACAAAAGTGCTGATATCCATTTAAAAATTTTAGGTCTTAAAGGGGATTTGCAGGCAAAATGTATTCATGACCTATTCTCATGGTTCGTTTACACGTAACGATTATCGTGCGAATTTGCGCGATAGCGATCAAATTCGAACGATAATCGTACGTGTAAACGCAGCGAATGATCAAACGACGAACGAGAAATCGTTCATTTTGATCTTTCAAAGTGTTATCAAATCGTCGTTCGCAAAAAATTTGCCGATTTGTAAACAGTTGTCGCGCAATAGTCCGGCAGCCCGCCGCCCGCAGCCCCGCCCGCCGCTCGGCCCCCCGCTTGCAGCCCGGCCCCCCGCTCATCCACAGCCCCCTGCGCCGGCTCGATCGCCACCCCCGCCGCCGCTCTGATCGCCACCCCCACCGCCGCCGTGAACATACGTTACCTGCTCCATGTAGCAGGTCTTCGGACATCTCCGGCTCCCCTCTTCAGTGCACTGATTGGCTGAAACGGCTCTTCAGCCAATCAGTGCTCCTCTTCAGCACTGATTGGCTGAAGAGTAGCCGTTTGAAATTCCCGGCTCCCCTCTTTAGCCAATCAGTGCTGCCTTGCATTGATTGGCTGAAGAAGGGAGCCGGGAATTTCAAACTGCTACTCTTCAGCCAATCAGTTGACGTTAGGAGCGGCGGCGGTGGGGTGGCGATCAGGACGGCGGGGGTGGCGATCAGAGCGGCCGTGGGGGTGGCGATCGGGGTGGCGCAGGGGGCTGCGGTTGACTGTGGGGCCAGGCTGCGGATGAGCGGGGGGCCGGGCTGTGGGAGCACAATCGCAAAACGATTTTTCCGTACGATATATCGTACCGTCTAAACGCTGATCGTTATGAAAAAAAAATCGTTACTCCGACATTGTTAATCGTACGATCGGGCCAATTATCGTTTCGTGTAAATGCAGCATCAGAATAGGTAATCAATATGAAGTTAGTGAGGCGCCAACACCTGGCATGCCTACTGATCAGCTGTTTGTTAGAGCAGGAAGTAGCAGTAAACTGAGCAGGAAGTATGCAGATCCATTCAATGTTTAGTGGCTATTGTGGATTACTGCAGCTGTTCCCTATTCACTTCAATGGGATCTAAGCAGCAGTAGCACAGTTTGGCCACTATACTATGTATGGAGCTGTTATTTTATATGGCTGCCCTGCTGGCTTTCCACTGCATTTAATATCTTCAGATTGCCTGGCAAACCCCTTGAGTTTTACTAAGATAGTGAAACCTCTCTAAAAGACCGGCCGCATTCAGACCAGATTTTGTGTAACTATACTGTATGTATTTTCCTGGCCCCAAACTTTTGATGAAAACTTTGTGTAGTCTTCTCACAAAGGTTTCACTCTATGTGGCCATTTGGGTGGAGTTTTTCTCCTTAAAGTGGTAGACCGCTTTATATACTTTCAAATAGGTGTCCATGGGGCCTGTCACCAGTACCTTGTTTAAACTGTACCAGTACCGTTTACAGATCCAGTAGCGACAATGTAATGAGCTAAGGCATCTGCAAATGGCCCCATGATCCCCCCCATATTTACATCCAGCAGTAGAAAGAATGAATTAAAGGGGTTGTCCAGGATTAGCCAAACATAGCTGATTTCATTTAAAAACAGTAAATTTCCAGTATTTGTTCAGGATTTTATGACACTAAACGTCCATTTATTACATATGAAGTGGCACTGACCTGAGGTTGAATAACCTGTATTTAGCCGACTACTGTAAATTGTCACCTACTCTTGAGATGTAGCAGAGTTGATATTGCTATTTGCCACAACCATGGTGACATTGATTTGTTTTCAGTGATATGACCTAGCACTACAGGTAGGGATTTCCAGGTAGTTGTTAATCTGAATAAGCAGAGCTGGAGTGTAAAGCAAGGCTCTATTCACACTGCAACATATAAGTTATAAGTCCAAGAGACTCACTGCCATCCATGATACATAGGGCCCCAAGTTAAAAACAACAACAAAGTATTATGTGCTGGTGTTATTTATTACTGTATACTATAGAACAGCACAGCCGACTACAACATATATCAAGGCCTAAATGACAATCCTAGGCCTCTGTAGGGTTATGGTGTAGTCTATGGATACATTTACCTTATACGCTATCAATATCCGGCACAACGCTGAAACCTACATATCCAGAGAACGGAACAGGATGCATACAGCGCCATACATTGTTTAGTGGCCACACTGGGTTAATGCAGCTGATCGAAAATTTATTTAAATAAAAGCTAAGCTGCAGTAACCCAGCACGACCCTCGTGATCTATACTTGGAGATCACGGTAGGGCTGATCTTAGTTATGAGCAGGAAATAGCCATGGATTCCTTTGAAGGAGTTTCTCTTGATAAAAAATGTATTTATAATTTAATTGCACCAATAAAAGATTTGTGCTGAAAAGATAGAAAGTGGAGCGAAGGAGGAAGGGGGGGGGGGGGGGGGGATCACATCAGCAGCCAGCAGACACCGGCAGTGAGCACTGTGGGTACACTTCACTAGGGTAAAGGTATAACTTGTGTCAACACTGAAAAGTTCAGTGAACTGAGGTGTGAATCAGAAACGGGACAGGACGTGGCTCCTTTAAATGACAAAATCCTAGGAAAGCTGGGTATCAGAACGCCAGGATTCCTAATAACCACATAACTAAAAATTGATCAGGATATGCATGGTTAATGTATAACGAAAAATAATATACTATGTGACGTGTCAATTCTTTGAGGGGAGAGGTGCAGATTATGCACAAGGCATCCCATTGAAACAGATAGCAGGCGGGATTTCGAGCACAGTGCGCTATGTTCACATCTTGCGATTTTGTCACAATAATGTGGCAGTTTTGCCTTGGTTAATAAACTTCAACAATAACTGATACAGTTTGGCCATTATTTTAGCAAAAAGAAAAAAAGACAGAAAGATACATCTGAAATGTGTGAACACAACCTACCAGTAATGCTACATCACTCACTGTACAGTATAAAATACCCAGGGGTACAGTTGCTAACCATTTCAGGATCGCTTGTTGCCACTAAGGTCAAAAGTTTTGATGGGTCAGGGTCTCAAGTCCCCGGGAACCTACACAGGGGGCAATCTACTATAAGGGGACCTAAACAGGGGGCCAGCTACAATAGGGGGACTATACAGGGAGACATCCACTTTGGGGGGACTACAAAGAGGGGAGCCATCTATATAGGGTGATGCACAGAGGGCATGGTCTTTGTGTGTGTGTGGGGAGGGAGGGGGGGTTATTTTAATACAAAAAGACCTTTATTTCCTTGGCAGTGTATTCAATAGTGGCCGCACAGAACATCACAATCAGCTCACACAATGGAGAATAAGGCTCCGGTGGCACGCTCCATTGTGTGCAATGTTGAATTGGGATGCGGGCGGACACAGGTGCAAATTCAACAGAAAGAAGATCATCCGACCAGTACTGCAGTATCGTCCGGAATGTTCTTCACTAACACCGGCTGTTCTGTAACCCGGCCGTGTCACAGAACGACCAGTGTTTCATGCTGTGTGAACTCAGCCTCATACTGTATGGAGTGAAACAGTCGGATCTTGCGGATGACTGGAGAATGATATGAGGTTAAGGCCCTATTACACAAAACGATTATCGGCCATATTCGGCCGATATCGGCCGTTACAGCCAATAATTGTCTTGTGTAATAAAAGGCAATGATGAACAATGTCGGCTGATTGTTGCAGTCGTTTGTCTTTAAACATATTGAAAAACAAACCACTAATATACTGTAGCAACCATTTGCTGGTGTCGCTCTGTGGAATAGGAGTGGTGGCAGCAGACCGCTGCTATCGGCTATGGGCTGCCCGGACAATCTAGCGATCACCCAGGCGCCCCCCCCCCCCCCCCCCCCCCCCGCAGCTCCCCGTGGCCCCCCTGTACTCACCCGCAAGCTGCCGGCGTGTAATGCCGGCAGCGAGCAGAGAACGCTGACAGTGCTTGTTTGATCATCTCAGTCACCCCGTGTAATAGGGTCTTTAGATCTGATTAAATCTTTATCTTGAAGGCCCTTTTTAGATGATAATGACCACAAATAATGATCTTGAACATTATTTGCAGCCATCAATATCTAAAGATGGCGATCTACAAAGACAGCTGTCATTTTCTCATTGTTGGAACATAACCTTAAAAGGAATGTGTCATTAGGAAATGACATTTTTGGTGACTTTTTTTAAATATAATTTTCTATTTTTCTAGCTACAGTATTTTTTAAAATAATCCTAAAATCTTATTCTTGCCACTGGAGCTAAAACTTAGCTAAGGCTCCCTGTTCTGTGGTGATAAGAGGAAGCTGTGACACCAGTAGATAGAGGAGACAATAGAATTTCCCAGTGGAATGACCTCTTCAAAGGTCACAAAGTATGGTCACCATTGTTTCATCAATCATCTCAAGGTGACTATTGTAGTCTATTTCCATGAATCTTGCTGTAAAGCATGTCACTAAATGCTGTTAAGAACAGCCCAGTCAATACGGCAGCTCCCATAACAGCGTACAAATAGAGAAATAAAACAATTAGTTATAAAATAGAAACATTAGAATAAAAGAACATGTTTTTGTATCTGACAGTAATCAGTAAAAGAAAATACAGGCGACACATTCCCTTTAACATGTCTGATATGTCAAAAGTGTTAAAACTTCGAGAGTTACTGTCACTTAAAAAAAAAATGCCGGCCTGTTAAAAGTTTTAATTTGTTATAATCAAGGTCTGGGTGCTAACAATCACTAGGGACGAATAGATTGGCTAAGTATCTCTCCATTTCTCACTGCAAAAGACAGTCTCATGGCCTTACGGCCTAATTTAAGCTCTGTAATGCGGCCCCCTAATCATGAAGAGCCATACGCAGCACTGTTGTCCTCTGGGCCCCAAAGGTAATAGGGTGTCACTGTAACTGCTGCATTCCCTATAGTTTCACCCCTAGAGATGGGAAGACCTGTGCCCATTGCCATGTTATCCCTATGTAGCCAATTATAGCCACATTGCATGTATTGATAAGTATAAGAAGATGGCGGTATCTCCGGGCTGTGCATGTGACTCGCTGCTATCTGCTCAGTCATTACCAGCTAATATTTAAGCCGCTGGGATGCTGATAATGTATCCAGGCAGTGACTCTATGATCACAGCTTGGCGCCATCACATTATATCGGCTGATTATTACTATCTGCTCTGATAGATCTGTAATCAGCGGAGGAGGACATGGCGCTGGGGTGACTCATCCTCTATGACCTGGGCTCCAGTTCTCACATAGGGAGTAAGGATCAGACATCCCTGACAGTATTCCCCAACCTGTGGCTCTCCAGCTGTTGTTATCAGGCTGGTAAATACTGTACTATGACATTATATTTTACAGCTCCAAATCCCCTGGACAGACAATGAAGACTAATGGTGCGTTTACACAGGCAGATTTATCTGACAGATTTTGGAAGCCAAAGCCAGGAATGGATTTGAAAAGAGGAGAAATTTCAGTCTCTCCTTTATGACCTGTTACCTGTTTATAGTCTGTTCCTGGCTTTGGCTTAAAAAATCTGTCAGATAAATCCGTCTGTGTAAATGCACCATAAGGGGTAGATTTATCAAACATGGTGGTAAAGTGAAACTGGCTCAGTTGCCCCTAGCAACCAATCAGATTCTACCTCTCATTCCTAACAGACTCTTTGGAAAATGTAAGGTGGAATCTGATTGGTTTCTAGGGGCAACTGAACCAGTTTTACTTTACACCATCCTTGATAAATCTCCCCCTAAATCTTGGGCTGAGGAGCAGTTGCCCATAGCAACCAAATGGCGCTTATGCATCTTAAAAGAAACCTGTCAAGTTACGAATGCATCTGAATCATGTAAAGCAGGAGGAGCTCAGCAGATTGATATATAGTATTATATATGCTAGTGTAGTCAAGTGGGCGGTCCTAATTTGTGATTGACAACAATCTGTATATGAATGTGCATAAAAAGAGCTGTCACTCACTGAGTAGCACCACCTACTTGACTACCCATAATGAGCAAAGGTTTACATCAAGGATGGGGAACCTGCGGCCCTCCAGCTGTTGCAAAACAAATTTCCATCATGCCTGGACAAGAAAAGCCAAAGCTGTTTATGAGCTACAAAAACATGGCCACTTTCTTTAAAATACAACACGACTCTTGTCTCCAGTTCAGGTGCGGTTTGCATTTAAGCTCCATTCACTTCAATGGAACTGAGCAGAAAAAACACGCCCAAGTTGGAGACAAGAGTGGTGCCGTCTCTGGAAGAAAGTGGCCATGTTTTTGTACCACTGGATAACTTCACTGGATCAGTGTAATGCACTATTTCACCTGTGGGAGGGCTGCAGCGCAACTGAACTCTTTCTGACTGCTCCACTAAAGAATATGACTGATTGCTAGGGGTCTTAGAGAGGTTCAGCCCATCTAATAGACCCTTCTCTAAACAATTTTAAATAAATCTTCAACATTAAAGCTAAAGTTATGACAAGATTTAAAGTGAGCACCAATTGTTAAGTATCTGGTGTGGATCTGACTGCTGGGACCCTCATTCCTAAGTGTGATGGGGTTTCCTGAAAATAGCCATATTGCCCCCCCTTTTGTAGCAAGCTAGCATAAACCCCATCTTCTGTGCAGAACAGTCCTGTGGGACTATTGGTAAAGATGGCTTTGCATATACCCTAGTGGGACATAAGGATTAGAGATGAGCGAGTCTCAAGCATGCTCAAGTTGATCCGAACCTGAACGTTCGGCATTTGATTAGCGGTGGCTGCTGAACTTGGATAAAGCCCTAAGGCTATGTGGAAATCATGGATATAGTCATTGGCTGTATCCATGTTTTCCAGACAACCTTAGAGCTTTATCCAAGTTCAGCAGCCACCACTATTCAAATACCAAACGTTCGGATTGACTCGAACCTGAACCCGGTTCGCTCATCTCTAATAAGGATATCATAGGTCGGAGGACTTCTTATTTGGAAGCCCTTCCATTGGCCAGAGCCACCTTTGCTTTACATATAATACTACATTTCCCTTTCCTGCATACAGCCACATCATACTATCACAATGGCTTCTATGAAATGTCAAAGTCGGCTCTGCTGCATCTGTATCTAGCTTGTGTAATCCTACCTTCTTCAAGCTTTGACCCCACATAAGGGCCCTCTGCTTCGATCCTGACTTTAAAGATCAAAAGTCACAAAAAAAGTGAATGAAGCTGTTTCTTAAAGCCGCGGCGCGTTGCCTATTGTCCTAATGAAATGACAAATTCCAGTTTGTGGACAAAGTCCTGCACGCTGTAGAATATGGATCTCCGACCACTGACCAAACTCCATTCCAAGTAACTAACTATTTATTCTTTTTTGAAGTTTGTACTGTTCTTAGTTTGGATGCTGGATGTGGCAGCAGAACATGACGGGCCCCTACAGGGAGCAGCGCCAGCCGGGCCCCTAATTTTTGGGGGGCCAGATTTAGGATTTACTGTCTGGAATGCAGGTGAGTTACCTTATAACACATAGGATCATTGTTAGACAGAGAAACACATAGAATTAACCACTTTTTAACGCTATATCTAAAAACTATAGCATTAATTTATTTAAAGGATCCCTTCAAACTGGCACAGTTACAACTTCCTTATAAATCTAAGCAAATATACCCTATCTATAGCTCCTATAATTCTATTCTTCCTGGATGTGGTTATAATGTATATATATCCCTGTTGTTTAGAATAGGGGAGTTCCAGTCTAGCTGATATGATATTAGAAGGCTCCTTTTTTCGGCATTTGTTGCATGATAAAAAAAAATTAAAAATAATAGACTCGGAAGTTAGACGTATACATGGCATTGGTAAAGGACAGTATGCCTGTGTCTTGCTGCAAAAAATAGGGAACACTTATGAAGTTGTTTTTCCTTCCTTTACACTGACTTAAACTTTAGGGGCACTGTCCTATTGTAGGCAATGAAGGTAACAACATTTTACTTAAAAAAAAAAAAAAAATTTCAGGACAGTCAGACTATGCAAAACTAATTTACATTAGGATTACATAGTGTGATATTATTTATGGCATATAAGTGTATAGCAGGTGCACGCGGTGTCAGGATCAGGTCTGTTTAAACCTCTGATCCACTGTATATAACTCTCAACCTATATATGGAAAAAGCTACAGGTGGAGAAAGGTTAGGGGTTAGGCTATGTTCACACATAATTTTATCTGTCGTTTTTTATAGCTGTAAAATAATTGTAAAATTTTTGTTAAAAGCAAATTAGTTTTTTTTGTTATTTATTATGTTATTAATATTTTTACAGTTTTTGAGAAGTGTTTTTTTATGTTTGATGTTCTTTTTTACTCAGAAATAATAATAAACATGACGCATATTTTAAAAACTGATGCTATTATAGATATTTTACTTAAAAATGTGCACTAACGGGCAACTTTTTATTTGTTCACCATTTTTTTTATTTTAAATTTTCCAAAAATTAGCTGTTTTACAGTCAAAAGAACAGTCCAATTTTATATTGTGTGGGCATAACCTTATTGTTGGCAGTTAGGGTTTGTAGGTTTAGGGTCGAAAAGTTGTACATGTTAGGTGAATAAAGATTTTCTGATCTTTTTATATGTGACTGGAGTGCTAAGATTATCACATACACTATACAGTAGATCTACTCTTCTTACCTTCCTATAATATCTATCTATCTATCTATCTATCTATCTATCTATCTATCTATCTATCTCCTATCTATCTATCTCCTATCTATCTATCTATCTATCTATCTATCTATCTATCTATCTATCTATCTCCCATCTATCATCTATCTATCTATCTATCTATCTATCTATCTATCTATCCATCCATCCATCCCTCCGTCCATCTCTTGGTATCTTTCTCAGGGGTGTAACTAGAAAGGTCTGGGCCCCCCATAGCAAATTTTTGATTGGGTCCCCCTCCTCGCATCTATCTATCTATCTATCTATCTATCTATCTATCTATCTATCTATCTATCTATCTATCTCCTATGTTTCTATCTATCTATCTCCTATCTTTTTATCTATCTATCTATCTATCCATCCATCCATCCATCCATCCATCCATCCATCCATCCATCCATCCATCTCTTTGTATCTTTCTCAGGGGTGTAACTAGAAAGGTCTGGGCCCCATAGCAAACTTTTGATTGGGTCCCCCTCCTCGCCTCTATCTATCTATCCATCCATCCGTCCATATCTCTGTATCTTTCTCAGGGGTGTAACTAGAAAGGTCTGGACCCCATAGCAAACGATTGGGCCCCCCTCCTACTGTAGGTAATCCCCCTGTTTGTAATCTCTCCGCCTAGTAGATAGCATATGTTAGGCATCTCAACCGGGAACCCCTCCTAGTAGATAGGGCCCCCCATGGTAGACATCTCCCTTAGTGTCCCCCCATGGTAAGCATCTCACCTCGTTTCCCCCCCCCCCCCCCAAAATAGACATCTACCCTATTATCCTACCCCCAGTACATAGTGTCTCCCATGGTAGGCAACCCCCTTGGTAGTATGATGACAGCTCAAGAGGCCCAGTTTATTTCAGGGACGGGCCCCCTTATGTGGCCGCTATGGTGGTAGTTACACCCCTGATCTCTCTGACATGTGACAGCAGGTTTGCTCGGTGACTGCTCCTCTCCAGTGATCTGCTATGATGAAATGCTTACACAGTGACAGGCGCGTGTACACACTGTGCAGGTTCCTCTGTATTTAGTGCTGAGCTGGCAGCAGTGACAGGCACAGCCCTGCGCTCTTATCAGGGGAGAGGGTGTTTGTGCAATGTCCTCCAGAATCTATACTAAACCTCATTTCACCCTGTCTAATAGCCAAATTATGAGCTATCGATTTAAGGGCCTATTATAAAAGGTGACTGGCCTATAAACGTAGTCATGGTAGAGTAATATGTAAGTTCACAAAGGTGTAGTCTAAAGCTCCTTGGGCTAACAGGACCCCATCTACTACAATAACAGGTGCAACTGCCACCCTTGCCCCCCTGTACCCACATGCCTGTGTATATCGAAGTTTCATATACTTCGAATACAGCATACACAAGGGGAAGTGAGGTGTGGTGAGGTGAGCTGTGGTCCCTCATGTCCCTCATGTTGGCCAGGCATACTAGAACTTGAAGCATCCCAATAGTTAGTGTCATAACTAGATTTCTAATGCAGCTTATTTCTTCTACATTGCCTCCTAGGTGGTGATGGTCTATTGCAGTTTCTGACTTTTTACAATCAGATACAACCCGAATGTTCTGCATTTGATTTCCGGTGGCTAAAGAAGTTGGATGCCATAGGCTGTATCCCTGTTTTCCATGGCTCCCTAGGGCTGCATCCAACTTCTTCAGCCATTAGTAATCAAATGCCAAGAGTTTAGGTACAGATGAAGCCGAGCATGCCTAAGGTTTACTCACCGCTAATCCTGAGTTACATCCAATATTATACTCCAGAGCTGCACTCACTATTCTGCTGGTAGAGTCACTGTGTACACACATTACATTACTGATCCTATACTAATCCTGAGTTACATTCAGTATTATACTACAAGCTTGTTGACAATTTCCAATAACAACCAACAAAACTGTGAAAGTTATATACTGCAGACTGTAACACCTAACTAGAGTAATTTATATAACGTCTTATGTAGATGTAGAACTGTTTTGTTGAACCTATTCAAGCCCCCCCCCCATTACCCTCCACCAATACATTACACTATATGAAGAGTTTTCATGTCATGTTTAGCCCCTCTTCATAGTTTTCATGCCGTGTTCAGCCCCTCTTCATAACCTCTTAATCTGAGCAACCTCCCTTTAAGGCTTGACCTTTCCCCTGGTTAAAGTGTGTGGGGTTAACTAATACATCTGATGGCTATGCGTGTTTTTTCTGGGAATTGATATACACGGAGTAGCAGATAAAGTAGTTACACATTGCACATCGCATTCTGTTTTTCTCTGCCTATTGGGCAATAAAGATAATCCATCCTTTTATTGGTTATGACACCATATTAATAGAGTGTGGAGTAATAAAGTGCTATAAAAGTCACCATAGACATAGTATAGTGTAGGCACAACAGCACGCAGCCCCAACATCCCCTATTCACATGTACATCTGTCTCCAACACAGAGGTGACCAGAGGTGTCTGCTGTCACTTATCTCCCATCACTGTACATTCACACTCATAAGACGTACCCAGGGGGCAGTCATAGAAGACACTGATATATCAATAGCGCTTGCACTTTTTCACCTACAGACCTACAGGCCCTTATTTTTTTGCAACACCCTTTGTACTTTGCAACTTAGACTTAATTTTCCCATAAAATATACAGCAAAACCATAAAAATATTATTTGCGCCGTGAGATTAAAAAAAAAAAAGGAATTTGTTTTCATTTTAGGGAATTTCGTGTTTACGCCGTTTGCCCCATGGTAAAACTGACATGTTATCTATGTTCCTCACAAAAGTACGATTACAACGATATGTAGCTTGTTAACTTTTATTTTATTTGATGGCTTTTAAAAAATTAAAACCTTAAAAAAAAAACTAAATGTGTTTAAAATTGCTCTATTACCATCCTTATAACGCTTTTATTTTTTGGTCTATGGGGCTATATGAGATGTCATTTTTTGCACCATGATGTGTATTTTCTATCGGTACTTTGCTTGTGTATATGCGACTTTTTGAACACTTTTTATTACAATTTTTCGGGATTTAATGGGACCAAAAATTGTCAATTTTGAACTTTGGCGTTTTTTTGCGCTTATGTCGTTTAACGATCAAGATCAGAAATGTGATAATTGAATAATTTGGGCGATTACACATGCAGTGACCAAATACGTTTATTTAATAATTTTTATTTATAAAATGGGAAAAGAGGAGTGATTTGAACTTTTATAGGAGGGAGGGCTCGGGGGGGGGAGGGTTATTAAAAAATATATATATTTTTTTATAGTGCCTAGAAGGCTAATGGAGCCCAGAGCGATGGATTGTCGAGGCGGTATGAGTGTGATTGCGATGCTGAGACGCCAGGCACATGCTCTTCAGATCATTTAAATTCAGGTGTCAGGTTTGACAACTTCATTTAAATGCTTAATTAGCTGGCGCGGCAAGCTGCCCACATCAGCTAATAAAGGCACTCCCCGGCTCAGGGGCTGGCTGGCAGATTTTAGCCTGGGGGGCAAGCACACGGCACTGGCCCTTGACTGGCAGGCTAGCGGCCCATCCACCACCCTGGCCCTTACCTGGTATTACCCTCCCCAAATAAGTGCGGGAAAGGAAGATTACACATGCGCCACAGGATTATAGTATTGTGGCCAGTGTTCCCAGCCACGAAAAGCCCTTGTGATATACATCTATTGGATTAAAGGGAACCTAGCTCCAGGTGCACAGCATAGTACCTTAGGATGCCTTTAAACAGAGAGATTTATCTGACCGATGTTTGAAGCCAAAGCCAGGAACAGACTATAAGCAGAGAACAGGTAATAAAGGAAAAACTGAGATTTCTCCTCTTTTCAACTCCATTCCTGGCTTTGGCTTCAAAAATCTGTCAGCTAAATCTGTCTGTGTGAATGCACCCTTAAGGTACCATGCTGTGTACCCGGTGACCCTGTTATCAGTGCTGTAATGCCCTTTTGGTTCTCTTATCATGTTAAAACCATCAGCCCTGAATCTCTGCAGCACCAGCTGTTATCAGAGGATGTACTACAACTCCCAGCATATCCTGAGGGCTGCAGACTGTAAGTAAATGCTGGGAGTTGTAGTGTTTGCAGCTGTTGTACTTGGAGGATTCCTGGTGTATTGTATACTGGAGGCTTTGTGAGAGATCAGTATACAGAGTTCTGTGGGGGATCAGTGTGTGGATGTGACCCCAGAACAGAACTAATAGGGGATAGAAGAAATATACCGTTACTGACCAAATCCAATACACCAGTATATAAGAAACATATATTGTCACTGTGACCACAACCATTACCACCCCATACTAACTAATAGCACCACACCATAACTGAGATCCAGTATAACAAGACCAATAATACCAGTATAAAAGAAACAAATATCACAACCCCTTCACCACCACCGCCATTACTAACTAACATCCACCGTACAAATACCAGGATCCTCCCCATAGAAGGTTCTCATTATTAAAATGTGTCTGCTGGTTGTGATCTCATGTGTAATCAAAGATACATAATGAACTGCTAGATAGCTATTTCCTACTGGATCTATCTATCTATCTCCTATCTATCTATCTATCTATCTATCTATCTATCTCCTATCTATCTATCTATCTATCTATCTATCTATCTATCTATCTATCTATCTATCTCCTATCTATCTATCTATCTATCTATCTATCTATCTATCTCCTATCTATCTATCCATTATCTATCTATCTATCTATCTATCTATCTATCTATCTATCTATCTATCTCCTATCTATCTATCTATCTATCTATCTATCTATCTCCTATCTATCTCCTATCTATCTATCTCCTATCTATCTCCTATCTATCTATCTATCTATCTATCTATCTATCTATCTATCTCCTATCTATCTATCTCCTATCTATCTATCTATCTATCTATCTATCTATCTATCTATCTATCTCCTATCTATTATCTGTCTGTCTGTCTGTCTATCTATCTATCTATCTATCTATCTATCTCCTATCTATCTATCTATCTCCTATCTATCTATCTATCTCCTATCTATCTATCTATCTATCTCCTATCTATCTATCTATCTATCTATCTATCTATCTATCTATTATCTATCTATCTATCTATCTATCTATCACCTATCTATCTCCTATCTATCTCCTATCTATCTCCTATCTATCTCCTATCTATCTCCTATCTATCTCCGGTATAAGAACACTGACAATAGAACACAGTTGTCAAACTCCGTCCCTCCAGTTGTTACAACACTACAAATCCCATCATGACTGGACAGATAAACCATGACGGGAATTGTAGTTTTGCAACATCTGGAGGGACATAGTTTGACACCCCTGATAAGTTAAAAGACCTTATAAGTTATTATAGTGCAGTTACATTCAGTGACTCACAGTAGGCGTCTTCTCTGCATGAAGAGACGTCCACTTTTCCTTTTCTTCTCCATCTGGCTCCGGCCATCATGAAGGCTTCTCTGGCCATGACTCCTCCTCTCCACGGGATCTGTCAGACAGACATTTTAGGCTTCTTGCTCCAGCAACATCCTCATCAATACATCCCTCCATATAGAATAGCCCCCGCTGCACATCTCTCCATATAGAATAGCCCACCTGTGCATCCCCCATATAGGATAGCCCCCCCCTGTGCATCCCCCCATATAGAATAGCCCCCTTGTGCAACCCCCCTCGTAGAATAGCCCCCTGTGCATCCCCCCTCATAGAATAGCCCCCTGTGCATCCCCCTTCATAGAATAGCCCCCTGTGCGTTCTCCTTTATAGAATAGCTCCCCCTGTGCATCCCCCTTATAGAATAGCCCCCCTGTGCGTTCTCCTTTATAGAATAGCTCCCCCTGTGCATCCCCCTTATAGAATAGCTCCCCCTGTGCATCCCCCCCTCATAGAATAGCCCCCTGTGCATCCCCCCTCATAGAATAGCCCCCCTGTGCATCCCCCCCAATATAGAATAGCCCCCCTGTGCATTCTCCCATATAGAATAGCCCCCTGTGCATCCCCCTCATAGAATAGCTCCCCCTGTGCATCCCCCCCTCATAGAATAGCTCCCCCTGTGCATCCCCCCCTCATAGAATAGCCCCCCTGTGCATCCCCCATATAGAATAGCTCCCCCTGTGCATCCCCCTTCATAGAATAGCCCCCCTGTGCATCCCCCTTATAGAATAGCTCCCCCTGTGCATCCCCCCATATAGAATAGCCCCCCTGTGCATTCTCCCTTATAGAATAGCCCCCCTGTGCATCCCCCCTTATAGAATAGCCCCCCTGTGCATCCCCCCAATATAGAATAGCTCCCCCTGTGCATCCCCCCATATAGAATAGCCCCCCCTGTGCATCCCCCCATATAGAATAGCCCCCCTGTGCATTCTCCCTTATAGAATAGCTCCCCCTGTGCATCCCCCCTTATAGAATAGCTCCCCCTGTGCATCCCCCCCCTCATAGAATAGCCCCCTGTGCATTCCCCCAATATAGAATAACCCCCCCTGTGCATCCTCCCATATAGAATAGCCCCCATGCACCCCCCCATATAGAATAGCCCCCATGCACCCCCCCCCCATATAGAATAGCCCCCTGTGCATCCCCCTTCATCGAATAGCCCCCCTGTGCATTCTCCTTTATAGAATAGCTCCCCCTGTGCATCCCCCCCTCATAGAATAGCTCCCCCTGTGCATCCCCCCTCATAGAATAGCCCCCCTGTGCATCCCCCCCTCATAGAATAGCCCCCCCTGTGCACCCCCCCCTTATAGAATAGCTCCCCCTGTGCATCCCCCCCTCATAGAATAGCCCCCTGTGCATCCCCCCTTAATAGAATACCCCCCTGTGCATTCTCCTTTATAGAATAGCCCCCATGCACCCCCCATATAGAATAGCCTCCTTGTCCATCCCCCCTCATAGAATAGCCTCCTGAGCATCCCCCCTCATAGAATAGCCCCCTGTGCATCCCCCTTCATAGAATAGCCCCCCTGTGCATCCCCCCTCATAGAATAGCCCCCCTGTGCATCCCCCTTCATAGAATAGCCCCCCTGTGCATCCCCCCTCATAGAATAGCCCCCCTGTGCATCCCCCTTCATAGAATAGCCCCCCTGTGCATCCCCCCAATATAGAATAGCCCCCCTGTGCATCCCCCCTCATATAATAGCCCCCCTGTGCATCCCCCTTCATAGAATAGCCCCCCTGTGCATCCCCCTTCATAGAATAGCCCCCCTGTGCATCCCCCCAATATAGAATAGCCCCCCTGTGCATCCCCCCATATAGAATAGCCCCCCTGTGCATTCTCCCTTATAGAATAGCCCCCCTGTGCATCCCCCCTTATAGAATAGCCCCCCCCGTGCATCCCCCCAATATAGAATAGCTCCCCCTGTGCATCCCCCCATATAGAATAGCCCCCTGTGCATTCTCCCTTATAGAATAGCTCCCCCTGTGCATCCCCCATATAGAATAAACCCCTGTGCATCCTCCCATATAGAATAGCCCCCATGCACCCCCCCATATAGAATAGCCCCCTGTGCATCCCCCTTCATAGAATAGCCCCCCTGTGCATTCTCCTTTATAGAATAACCCCCCCTTTGCATCCCCCCTTATAGAATAGCTCCCCCTGTGCATCCCCCCTCATAGAATAGCCCCCTGTGCATCCCCCCCTAATAGAATACCCCCCTGTGCATTCTCCTTTATAGAATAGCCCCCCTGTGCATCCCCCCCTAATAGAATATCCCCCCTGTGCATCCCCCTTCATAGAATAGCCCCCCTGTGCATTCTCCTTTATAGAATAACCCCCCCTTTGCATCCCCCCTTATAGAATAGCTCCCCCTGTGCATCCCCCCTCATAGAATAGCCCCCTGTGCATCCCCCCCTAATAGAATACCCCCCTGTGCATTCTCCTTTATAGAATAGCCCCCCTGTGCATCCCCCCCTAATAGAATATCCCCCCTGTGCATCCCCCCTCATAGAATAGCCCCCATGCACCCCCCCCATATAGAATAGCCTCCTTGTCCATCCCCCCTCATAGAATAGCCTCCTGAGCATCCCCCCTCATAGAATAGCCCCCTGTGCATCCCCCTTCATAGAATAGCCCCCCTGTGCATCCCCCCTCATAGAATAGCCCCCCTGTGCATCCCCCTTCATAGAATAGCCCCCCTGTGCATCCCCCCAATATAGAATAGCCCCCCTGCGCATCCCCCCTCATAGAATAGCCCCCCTGTGCATCCCCCTTCATAGAATAGCCCCCCCTGTGCATCCCCCCAATATAGAATAGCCCCCCTGTGCATCCCCCTTCATAGAATAGCCCCCCCTGTGCATCCCCCCAATATAGAATAGCCCCCCTGTGCATCCCCCTTCATAGAATAGCCCCCCTGTGCATCCCCCCAATATAGAATAGCCCCCCTGTGCATCCCCCTCATAGAATAGCCCCCCTGTGCATCCCCCTTCATAGAATAGCCCCCCCTGTGCATCCCCCCAATATAGAATAGCCCCCCTGTGCATCCCCCTTCATAGAATAGCCCCCCTGTGCATCCCCCCAATATAGAATAGCCCCCCTGTGCATCCCCCCTCATAGAATAGCCCCCCTGTGCATCCCCCTTCATAGAATAGCCCCCCCTGTGCATCCCCCCAATATAGAATAGCCCCCCTGTGCATCCCCCCTCATAGAATAGCCCCCCTGTGCATCCCCCTTCATAGAATAGCCCCCCTGTGCATCCCCCCAATATAGAATAGCCCCCCTGCGCATCCCCCCTCATAGAATAGCCCCCCTGTGCATCCCCCTTCATAGAATAGCCCCCCTGTGCATCCCCCCTCATAGAATAGCCCCCTTGTGCACCCCCCCCTCATAGAATAGCCCCCCCCCCCCCCCCCCGGTGTGGCCACATGTTAATGGGTTTAAAAAAAAAGAAAAACAACTCACCTCTCCTCGGGCCGGATCTTCAGTGTGCAGCAGCTTCTCCCTGCTGCTGCAGCGCGGCGGCTCCTCTCCTCTCCCTTTCCTATCAGGTCCTCAGCGGCGCGTCAGGGAAGTGACGTCACCGCTGGGGACCTGATGTAGGTGCCTGCAGACGTGCCTGCGTACAGCACGTCTGCGGCTCCTGGGGGATCAGGAGGCCGGAAGAGACTGGGGGAATAGCGCGGCGGCCGGCCGCGCTATTCTTTCAGTCTCAACTACTGTAGAGAGTCGGCCGCGCGTCGCGGCCCACTCATTGGTGGGGAAGACCGGCCCGGGGGGCACATGCCCTCCTGCCCCCCGGCCCAGCCCGCCCCTGCCCCGGCTGCTGATAGCGATCTTGGCATGACCCCTCTCTTAACCCCCATTGTGCTGCCATGACATACGAGGTACATCATGGGACTTTAAGGAGTTAAAGTACAATAAGCCTCTGAATTCTTTTTAATAACATTGTTATGCTGTTGCTAACCAATGAAGAGTAAAGTACTTTTTACCATTAATGTGACTTCTGGTCCTACATGGTTTTGCTGATAACTTTGTAGTCCCCCCCCCCCCACACACTACCCCACCTGACCCCCCGACCCTCCCCCCCACTATGCCACACACACTATCCCACCTTACCCCCCCACACACACTACCCCCTGACCCCCCACACACATACACACAACCCCACCTGACACCCGCCAACACACTACCCCACCTGACCCCCTCCACAAACACATACATACTACCCCAACTCACCCCCCACACACACACACTACCCCACCTAACCCCCTACCCACTCATACACACTACGCCACCTGACCCCCCCCCACACACACTACCCTACCTGACCCCCAAACACATACGACCCCACCTGACTCCCCCACACACACTCTATCCCACCAACCCCCCCCCACACACTATCCCACCCGAACCCCCCACACACTATCCCACATGAACCCCCCCCACACTACCCCCCTAACCCCCCAGACACATACACACAACCCCACCTGACCTCCTCCACAAACACATACATACTACCTCAACTCACCCCCCCCCCACACACACACACACACTAACACACCTAACCCCCTTCCCTTCTCCCCCATACACACTTCCCCACCAACTGATCGTTTCTCCTATGTGTAATAGCGGTCCGCAGCTGATGGCTGACAATTGCCCAAACAGTAAATACTTTACCTGTCCACGCTCCCGGTCTTCTCCTGCACTCTGTATGCATCCTGCCTCTGTGGGCTGTGGTTTTAGAGCGGCCTGTCTGAGCTGGCAGGCCACTCAGGGCCACTCTGAAGCCACAGTGCGCGGCACTGGGACACATTCAGAGCACATGAGAAGACCGGGAGTATGGACAGGTGAAGTATTTACTGTTTGGGTAAGGGCTGCACGGACATTGCTAACAATGTCTGTGCAGCCCTTGCTAAGTGATTATCGGGCCATGTACTAGGCCCAGTATTTGGGTGTCAATCTAGCAAATCGACTCTCATTTACAGTATTGCATAGGGTGTCTAGATGTCAGGACTAGTATCAGGATGTTTTCTGCAGTGACAACCAGAGGAAGAGAGGCTTGCTAACTGTAGGGATGAAGAAGTGAGTATCTGTGAACAGGGCCGTATTTACCACTAGGCAGCCGTGGTCTGGTGCCTTGGGCAGAACCTTGCAGGGGGGCAGCACCACGGAGCAGGGGAAGGAAATAATTTTTTTTACATTTTTTTAGTCTCCCACCTTCTGTTCAGACTTACCAGTAAATCTGGTGTCTTTTTGAAGGGGGTGGGGGTATGGTGGTATTGGTCAGGTCTGGTATGGCGGTGTTATCCAGTCACACTGGCCATACGCCTATTGGTTGCCGCATGAGGGCCTGATTTTGGCTGCATGTGGTGACGTACAGTAAATGTGGGAACGCGGCCTAAGACTGATCAGATCAAGATCAGATCAATATGATGTTCAGACACTAGAAAATCATGATGCTAATTGGTGAGTGAAGATGGGGTGTCTTCAGGTTTAGTGCCTAGGGCCCTGTCTGTGAAGTGTGGGGTCTGTATTAGTTTTGGAGATTTGCAGTTGTATTTAGGAAGTCTAGTCTGCAGTCTGCATCTAGGAAGTCTAGTGCCTGTAACTAGGGAGTCTAGTCTTTAGTCTGTATCTAGGGAGTATAATTTGGTGTCTGCATCTTGGGAGTCTAATCTGGGGTCTGTTTTGGGAGGTCTATTCTAATGTTGTATTTGTTTAGTGGGGTAATCATATAGGAGGTCAAAACTTGTGATTCTTAGTTTGGGGGTGTGCCCTATATAAATGGATAAGGTATACGGTAAATGGGTAATGCTAGGACTACTTTCAGTAAAAAAAAAATGGTTCATGTCCCTCTGCTCTGTACCCCTTGGTGTCAGTCTCAACACCAGGAAGTGTCCACTCGGCCACTCACTGGCTAAGACGGCACACCAATGTAATCTGGAATAGGCTGAGCAGTGGGACTGGCCACCATCAGAATGGAAGGGGGATACGTTAAGATGAATACAGTTTTGTTTTTGTTTTTTTGCTATCTAGAACCTCCCTGATGCCACACCCCAAAAGTTGTCACTGCCCCTGAGTAAAGGGGGCTCTGGGTAACTGCCCAAGCTTCTATTCTTCTAAAACTAGCCCTGGAAAGCTCTTTCTACAAACTTCTACTTTTTCTTGTAATTATTAATGGTGGAGGTACTAGGATGGTGGCTTATGTTATGCAGTTGGGGTTGAAGAATTAACTAACTGGTTTACTATAGGTCATGGCGAGGCCCTGGACACTGGCAGAACGGTCTGTTTACCTCAGGATCAGGTGGTTTGTTGAATTATTACAAAGTCAACACCATTTTTTTTGCTAAATCAGCTCTACAAATATGAAGAGAATCCGAGCCAAAGGCTAGAAAATATTTTACGAAGGGAAAACTAAGGGCCACAATGTCTAAAATTTCCCCCTAAATTTGAAGAATTTTAATAGGGTTATTAGTGGCAAACACGTTTATGGGGGTTTGCCTGGTTAACACTATTATAGGGCATGTTTTAACTTGCACTTATTGAGGCACTTCTGAGCCACAATTTTAGAAGGGCTCCTGTAATGTAGTGAACCACCTGACCCCACCATACGACCCCACCTGACCCCCCCTCCACACACACACACACACTACCCCACCTGTAGTGTTATAGCTAGGTGTGCTGAAAGTGCTGTGGCATCTTGGGGCAAGATTCAACACTTTTAGGATATCTGGCATCTGGGAAGATTGGAGTCACTTAAATAGAAATCTGTAAAAATACAGGAGTTACCGTAAAAATACAGGGGTCTATTAGTGACTAGGTTTGGTCCATTTCATAAATGTTAATGGTAACTAATAAACTGGTTTCTACAGAAGAGTTCTCTACCTTTTGCAGAAGGTCACTATTGCTACAGTGCCAACTCTTTTATTCCAGCTCTGCTGCATCTGTTTCAGTACTGTAGCTGTGTCATGTGACCAGCACTGAGATCACCAGCAAATTTCATGGCTTTATGTGTCACGGGAAGTGGTTTGTCCTGAGTCAGGTGACTTACTGTGAACTACAGAATGACATCATCACCTATCCAATCCTTCCTGGCAGCTCTCAGACCCCTCCCCACCCAGGTCTATCTTCTTCTGCTGCTGCTGCTATCTCTATGGGAGCAGGATACGTAGTAGTTATATACCTGTAACGCCCGGAGTAGTGGATCCACTGGACCGGCACCAGCGATGGCACAAACCTCACCAGGGAGCGGAGTCTAAGGGGCCGCTGGTTTTCACCAGAGCCCGCCGCAAGGCGGGATGGACTTGCTGCGGCAGGCGACCCCCAGGTCGCTACCCCTGGCTTGGTTGCTGGTGTCGGCAGGCGAGGCGTGGCAGGAGCAGAAGGCAGGAGATGGCACTGGCAATGGTCTGCAGGTCAGAGCGCACGTGACAGGCTGAACGCAGGAACAGATGGAGTGACAGGGAAACAGGAACCAGGAACAGGGACTAGGAACCGGGTAACGGATAGGACTCAGGAACAGGGACTTGGGACCAGGTAACGGATAGGACTCAGGAACAACAGGGGGCTGGGCCAACGCTATGGGAAGCATGTAGAGGCTCCAACACTAAGGACAGGGCATGCTGGGATTTATAGGGGAGTGATTGGTGACACTAACCAATTAGGAGCGCACTGCCCCTTTAAATCTGAGACAGCCGGCGCGCGCGCCCTAGGAGGCGGGGACGCGCGCGCCGGCCGGCACAGACCGCGACATGCACGGAGGAGAGGTGAGGCGCCCCAGGGGCCGAAGCAGCAGCAGCGCCGGGTCCCTACACAAGGACCCCGGCGGCTGCACGGGACAGGAGGCGGTCGCGGCGGCAACCCGGAACGCGGGAAGCCGCCGCGGCCGTGACAGTACCCCCCCCCTTTGGCCTCCCCCTCTTTCTTGCCTGCAAATGGCACAGGAAGCCACAAAGTCTTTGACATCTTGGGATAGGCTGGGCCACCAGTAGTGGCGAGAGATCCGTTGGCCGGTCTTACGGACTCCAGGGTGCCCGGCCTCCAACGAGGAATGTCCCCACTTCAAAATACCTCTTCGAAGCGCAGGGTGAACATGAGTCTTTCCGGGGGGTACTCTCTGAAGAGTGGAGGTGACGACTGGTACTAGGCGATCAGGCGGTATAACGTGGCAAGAGACTGTGGGTCTGTGGACGAGGACCTTCTGTAAGTTCTTCCGGTGGTGAGAGGACACGACCTTAGTCTTGGGTACGGAGAGAGGGTACACCTCGGCAGAGAAGGCATCCGCCGAGTCTTGGTCTTCTGCCGGTAGGCCGGATAGAGGCTTGGCCGGGGCAGGAAATGACATAGTACACTTGGTCTGAGGTGACTTGAGACACTGGTGGGAACAGTCCTGACCCCAACTGAGAATCTCCCCGGTTCTCCAGTCCAGCTGAGGGGCATGTTCTTGTAGCCACGGGAGTCCCAGGAGGACCGCGGGGGAAGAATGGGGCAGGACATAGAAGGATATCTCTTCTTGATGTAAAGGACCCACCTGGAGGACTAAAGATGCGGTCTGGTAGTACACACGGTCGGTAAGAATTTCGCCCGTGACCGAGGAGATAGTCAGGGGCCTGGCTAGTCGGGTCACGGGTAGCCGCCATCTTTGGACCAATGTTGCCGCAATAAAACTGCCTGCTGAGCCAGAATCGAGGAAGGCAGTAGTCTGATGATTTTGTCCTGAGGGAGTCCAGATGGAAACTGGCATAGACAGACTTGGAATGGTGGCATTCGCACCTAGGGACACCTGTCCCACCGGACCTAGGTGCGAGCATCCTCCGGATGTTTGGGGACGTAGGGGACATCCCAGCCGGAAGTGATCGGAACCTCCGCAATAGAGACAGAGATTCTGCTCCAGGCGCCGGATTCTTTCATCAGGCGTCAGGTGAGCCCGTTCCACCTGCATAGGAATCTCAGGAGAGGGTTGGGACATCGAAAGGTCAGGATTCTGGAAAACCGGCGCCAGCTGGGGATGGCGACGGGAACGGGTTAGTAAATGTTCATGCCGAACCTCCTCCTCCCTCTCCGAAAAACGAGTATCAACTCGGGTGGCCAGTAGAATGAGTTCGTTCAGGGAGGTAGGCAGGTCTCGGGCAGCGAGCACGTCTCTCACTCGACTAGACAGGCCCTTCTTGAAGGTGGCCAATAGGGCGGCCTCGTTCCAGTCCAATTCAGCTGCCAGGGTGCGGAACTGGATGGCGTAGTCACCAACAGAGGAGCTGCCTTGAGAGAGGTTGAGGAGAGCAGTCTCGGCTGAAGAAGCACGGGCAGGTTCCTCAAAGACGGAGCGAAACTCGAATAGGAAGGCCCGGAGATTGGCAGCAACAGGATCATCACGGTCCCACAGTGGCGTGGCCCAGGCCAGGGCTCTACCTTCTAATAGGCTGATGATGAAAGCCACTTTAGAGCGCTCGGTGGAAAACTGACTACTCAAAAGTTCAATGTGCATGGTGCACTGAGTCAGGAATCCTCTGCACAACTTAGAGTCCCCAGAGTACTTGCTTGGGAGAGCCAGTCGGAGTGAAGAAGCAGCGTCAGGAGGTGGTGTGCGCTGGGCAGTAGTCTGCTGCTGTAAGGCGGCAGTGAGTTGCTGGATCTGCTGTGACTGTTTCTGGATTTGTTGAGCCTGTTGCGCGACCACTCTGGCGACGTCACGGAGATCAGGCACCTCGCCGGGATCCATGGTTGGAGCCTACTGTAACGCCCGGAGTAGTGGATCCACTGGACCGGCACCAGCGATGGCACAAACCTCACCAGGGAGCGGAGTCTAAGGGGCCGCTGGTTTTCACCAGAGCCCGCCGCAAGGCGGGATGGACTTGCTGCGGCAGGCGACCCCCAGGTCGCTACCCCTGGCTTGGTTGCTGGTGTCGGCAGGCGAGGCGTGGCAGGAGCAGAAGGCAGGAGATGGCACTGGCAATGGTCTGCAGGTGAGAGCGCACGTGACAGGCTGAACGCAGGAACAGATGGAGTGACAGGGAAACAGGAACCAGGAACAGGGACTAGGAACCGGGTAACGGATAGGACTCAGGAACAGGGACTTGGGACCAGGTAACGGATAGGACTCAGGAACAACAGGGGGCTGGGCCAACGCTATGGGAAGCATGTAGAGGCTCCAACACTAAGGACAGGGCATGCTGGGATTTATAGGGGAGTGATTGGTGACACTAACCAATTAGGAGCGCACTGCCCCTTTAAATTTGAGACAGCCGGCGCGCGCGCGCCCTAGGAGGCGGGGACGCGCGCGCCGGCCGGCACAGACCGCGACATGCACGGAGGAGAGGTGAGGCGCCCCAGGGGCCGAAGCAGCAGCAGCGCCGGGTCCCTACACAAGGACCCCGGCGGCTGCACGGGACAGGAGGCGGTCGCGGCGGCAACCCGGAACGCGGGAAGCCGCCGCGGCCGTGACAATACCTCACCCCAGGCAATGTTTACTTGTTACATTTTTTGGCAGTGATGTTTCCAAAATCATGGAAAATTTGTCAGATTTAACCAAGATTGTGCAAGTCATTTTACCTTAATTTTGGAAACAGCAAAAAATGGGCCCAAAACCTGGTAAAAATTGGTAAAATGCTGGAAAAACACAACATGTAAAGACAGCCTGACAGGCTGCAAACCTATATAAGCCACCTTAATTTTCGGTTTTAGATTATAGGTCTAAAAAAACCTACTATGAATAAGAAAACCCATCAAAACATAATGTGCATACCAACCCACTTATGAGTCCTAGCACTTCCCCTGGCAGGACACCAGTAAGTGCCGCCTAATTAGGTAAACTGCAGTAATAAGACTCCGGCCCCTCTCTGCAAAGCCACAGGCATCCTGGGAAATTCTGAATTCTAAGGACTTGAGTTACAGGGAAACTACCTCCATGAGATGACATTAGAGGGCAAGTTTCTTTACTTCTGGAGGAGGGGCACTTTTTTAAAGAAAGGTTTTTCCAAGATCACCCATTATGAGCTTGGCCTGAGCGTCAGTCTCCATGGTTGTTATATTCAGTAATACTGGTCCAGCACACAAGATGTAGCCTTGCTGTGTATACAAGTAGAATACAGCTCATTGTGTAAACTTTCATACAGTTCATATAAGTACACATTTATTTGCCGAGACTTTATTTCTACCTCCCTGAGATGGCAGAACCATTGAGTAACATTTAGAGTAGCATTCCTGATTCTTAGGGTGGTATTCCACGGGCTGATGGGGCCCGATAAACGAGCGCCGATCTGCTAGGCCACTCAGCCAATCACTGTCCGGGACTGCCACGGCCAGTGGGCACGCGGGACCCGGCGACTGGGGAGAAGCAGAAGATGAGGAGCCCTGCACCCTGCATAGGTAATGTATATCGTCAGTTGCCAGCCGTGCACCGCTATTCCACGTAGCGGTGCGTGGTCAGCGCCCAACAAATATAGGTCTTAACCTATATTAACGATCAGCGATTAACGATCATCGGCTGATCGTTGTCTCTATTCCACAAAGCGATAATCGGCCGAATCGGGCAGATTATCGCTCCGTGGAATAGGGCCCTTAGCGTACCAGTCAGCAGCCTTTCAAGAATCACCATGATAGCTGAAAGTAAATCAGCATAGAAAATGAGGTCACTATTTATGGTCTATTAAAACCCACGACCCGACAGGTACCATATTATCAGATATTATGGATTATCAAATAGTCATAGAACACCCTAGAATAAGGTCTTATAATTGGTCATGTATCCTATACACAGGAAGAGCAAGCAATCAATGTGTATGGGAAGCAGGTCCAGCTTCCAGGGGAAGCTCACCCACTGAATTGTATAGTATTTGTATAAATTCATAGGGAGCTCCCCCTAGTGGTAGTTTCAGGCAGAAAAAAAATATTATTCGACTTACGACCAGTAAGGGCATTTGGATGTCTGAAACATAGAGCTCTTACCCCATATAAAGATTTTTGGACTAATGTGTAGTTTGTTTGGTAGGGCTCACAGAGGAGTGGGGCATATTGTGAGTTTTGGTATGTGATCCTATGATTTCTCTTTATTTATTGGTATGGCATGGCAGAATTATTCCAAACACATATAAAAGGTTAATATGATTCTGCAGTGTGATAACCATTGAGTGCGTCTATAACCATTGAGTGGGTCTATAATCATAGAAGGGTGCATGCTCTTATATGGAGGTCAGAAAGGTGATATCATTACTTATATATACCATTTCTGATACAGATTCTCTTACCCATTTTGCATTGATGTCACTGACTCTTGACATCGTACATTGATTAATAATTATGATGTCATGATGCCTCTTTTTCTAAGAGCGATTACACTGAGGTATTATTCTAGGCAATGCAGTCTTTGTGTTGCATGACTGTGTAAAGATAATATCCATAAACCTAAATCCACATATAAATGTTTTACTAACGACAAATATTTCTCCTGCCAGAACAGAAATGTCCTCCATACCCCTTTCAGGAATGGCCCATTTATAGCTATTTCAATTGCCGTAATAAAAGGAAAAACTATATAGAGCCATCATAATGGTAAATCAGTCACTGTGTACAATGCTGGATCTCCAGCATAGTTATGCTCTATTTAGATACTCACCTTGTTTTTTTTCAATAGGGTGTATAACAGTGGTTTGGAATCTGTGGCTCTCCAGCTAGTGTGTAACTACAACTCCCAGCATGCCCAGGCAGATGCAGGCTGGGGGGCCACGGGTTGGAGAGGACTGGTGTACAGGACAGATCCTGGCATACGGCGCGGAGATTTGGTATAATATCAAGCAACATGCAAAGCTAAACTGTCTACCACATGCCTATTTACATAGGTCAGGTGCTTGGAGCTGTATATGTCCATTTCATTATGCCCAAAAAGTAACACAGACCCTAAATAAATACAGCCCCCAGCCCATACCTCCTTACTAAATGCAAGCCTCAGGTCATATGCCCTAACTATATACAGACCCCATACCAGACCTCTTAAACAGACCTTAGATCACACCTTCTAAATAAATACAGACCCAAATACAGTGAATGTACCATCAGGGGTGAAGCACTGGAGCTGGGCCTGCCTGCACACAGTGGGAGGAAACCCCCGCCCCTCTAAGATGCGGCTCCAGTAGAATCAATGGTTTACTCCCACGGGAGGCTTCCAGTGCTTCAGTCCGGCCTGGTGCCTGGCAATAGACTGGCTATGTGCGTGAAAACCGGGCCACGGTTGTATTGATATGCAACACTTAAAGCGAATGTACTCGGAACATTCGCTTTAAAGAATTCAGATTCAGACTAACCATCCTAAATAAATACAGACCTCAGATCAGACCCCTAAATAAATACAGTCCCTAGACCAGACTACAGGCTTTAGATCAGTCATTTTAAAGAATATAGACCTTAGTCCAGACCTCCTAAATAAATAGAAGCCTCAGATTAGACCTCCTAAATAAATACAGACCACAGATCCGACCCGCTAAATAAATGTAGACTTCAAAGCAGATGTCCTTAGTAAATACAGCTCTTTAGCCAGACCTCCTAAATAAATACAGACCTCAGACCTGACCCCCAAAATAAATACAGACCCTAGAGCTACTTCATTAAATAAATACAGACCCAGACCAGACCTCCTAAATAAATACAGACCTAGGCTATGTTCCCACTACATAATAACATCAGCCTTTCTTTGGTGAACGGCCATTGTTTAACACTAAACCATGGCCGTTGTTGTAAAACTACGGCCAGAATTAATGATCATGTACATTAATTCCAGTCTTGGTTTTACTACATTGTTTGCTGTCTTCTGTATGTAGTGGGAACATGGGCCTCGATAAATACATAAGATAAATACTTAATAAATAAATAAGATAAATATTTCTAAAAAAAATACAAATCAGGGACCAGATCCCTAAACTAATACAGACTCCAGACCAGCCCATCTAATTACTTTAAGCAAGCTGGAACAGCACTGCCCAGAAAACATGAAAATGAGAGGATAGTGCACATCTTACCCAGTGGGACCCATCCACTTCAAGTGAAAAAATGTGATTCTTTATTCACATCCTACTATGTGACATTTCTGCTGACACTCTTGAAAAAGTGTCAGCCAAAACGTTGTGTATTAGGCTATGTTCACACTACGTAAGTACTGTAGTGATCACGGCCGTTGCAGTACCGTCCGGGAGTATCTTTTCTGACAACGACCGGTCTCCTACAACGTGTGAACATGGCCTAAGGCTGCATTCCCACGTTCCGTGATCCTGACTGATCACGGACGTGGAATGCATGTACCAGAGTCCCCCCCCGCAGCCGGACAGCATCTGTAATTAGATGCTGGGAGCGGGGGAGACTGTATTCATAAGCGCCGCGCTGTAATGAATCAGCCGTGCGGTGCTGTTACTACAGTGCGGCGCTTATGAATACAGTCTCCTCCGCTCCCAGCATCTAATTACAGATGCTGTCCGGCCGCGGGGGGACTCCGGTACATGCATCCCACGTCCATGATCCGTCAGGATCACGGAACGTGGGAATGCAGCCTAAGGGTGTGAATAAAGACCAATTGTGGCTGTATCCATGTTTTCCCTAGATCCCTAGAGCTGAACGAACAAATGCTGAACGATTGGCACATGCTTGAGTTGGGCTTATCTTTAGTTAGCGGCCATGCCCACTGACGATATTGGACCTGTTCAACCTTGCATTCAGAGCGCAATGGGGGAGATTTACTATCAGGCTATGTTCACACTACGTGAAAGTACGGCCGTTGTTGCCTTCGGCCGTACTTTGTGCGGAGGGGAACATAGACTATTGTTCTATGGGATCCCGGCCAGAGCGTATACACATCGTATATGCTCCGGCTGGGATCCCGTGCGGTGCCACAAAGGACTGACATGCCGCTTGCTTCATTGTGTCCTATAGCGAGTTCTGATGTGGGTGCGCGCTGATGCGCCCGCATCAGAACTCTACGGCCATAAAGATCATCCGGCCGGTACTGCAGTACTGGCCGGGATGATCTCTGCAGAGACCGGCCGTTCCGTGACCCGGCCTGGGTCATGGAACGGCCGGTCGTTCACGTTGCGTGAACATAGCCTTATAGTGGCAAAAAAATAAAATGAAATACATGGCCCAGGATGTCAAGCCACACTGGAAGTTAAAGGGGTTCTCAGGATTTTATATTTATAGTCTCAATGAGGACATCACCTGGCAGTCATCCTGACGATTGGGTATGTGCAAGCGCCACGGCTGGCCACAGTGGTGCCACACTCTGGTCCCTCCTCTGATCCAAGCTGTCCTGCTTATTGAGTATTATAACCAGTGAAAGGGGGAGGTGTGGGTGCGGTCATTGGCTGAGGTGGATGATTGTTTGGGTGGAGGGCGACAACTGGGGGTCATCTGGACCGAGAGGAGGTCATTGTGTATTGTCAATTGGGGCGGTCATCTGGAGCAGGGGCCAGGCTGACACCCTGTGCACACCAGCTCAGGTGTATGATGAAGTTCTGGAGCAGCTGAGGTGCAGTATGATGTTCTGAAGCTGCTCAGGTGTATTATGAGGTTCTGTAGCAGCTGATGTATAATATTATGTGCTGCAGCAGTTGAGGTCTATTATGATGTGTTGCAGCAGTTGAGGCATACCTCCCAACTTTTGCAAAGAGGGACATGTGCGCCGCGGTCCCCATAGCGACCCTCCATAGCCACGCCCCCATAGCAACCCTCCATAGCCACTCCCCTACAGTCACCACATGCTGCTGACTGAATAGTGCCCTATACAGTATCCAATCCCCCCCAAAATGCCCTATATAGTATCCAATCCCCCATTATAGTGCCCCACATAGTATCCAATCCCCCCATATAGTGCCCCACATAGTAGCCAATGCCCCCATATAGTGCCCCACATAGTAGCCAATGCCCCCATATAGTGCCCACATAGTAGCCAATGCCCCCATATAGTGCCCCACATAGTAGCCAATGCCCCCATATAGTGCCCCACATATTATCCAATCCCCATATAGTGCCCCACATAGTAGCCAATGCCCCCATATAGTGCCCTACATAGTAGCCAATGCACCCATATAGTGCCCCACATATTATCCAATCCCCCATATAGTGCTCACATAGTAGCCAATCCCCCCATATAGTAGCCAATCCCCCATATAGCGCCCCACATAGTAGCCAATCCTCCCATTTGTGTGGCCCTACCAGAAAAACAATAAACCAGTAACTCACCTGTCCACCGGTCCCAGCAGCTCCTCTCCCGGCAAAGCGCGCAGTCCCGTCATCCTCCGGGGCGGGCAGCGGGGTATACAGACACTGTGCCTGAAGTAATTCATGATAGAGGCTGCAGGTCACTTCCGGCACAGTCAGCGTCTGTATACCCCGCTGCCAGCCCCGGAGGATGACGGGAGTGCGCGCTCTGCCGGGAGAGGAGCTGCTGGGACCGGCGGACAGGTGAGTTACTGGTTTATTGTTTTTTTTTTCGGTGGGGCCACATATAATGCGGGACACTGGGTTCCGTTCCGGGACCGCGGGACAGCACCCGAAAAATGGGACTGTTCCACGGAATCCGGGGCAGTTGGGAGCTATGGTTGAGGTGTATTATAATGTTCTGCAGCAGCTGAGGTGTATCATGTTCTGCAGCAGCTGTGGTGTATTATTATGATGTTCTGCAGCAGCTGAGGTGTATTATGATGTGTTGCAGCAGTTGAGGTGTATTATAATGTTCTGCAGCAGCTGAGGTGTATCATGTTCTGAAGCAACTGTGGTGTATTATTATAATGTTCTGCAGCAGCTGAGGTATATTATGTTCTGCAGCAGCTGAGATGTATTATGATGTTTTGTGATGGCTGACTTGTATTATGAGGTTCTACGGCAGCTGAGGTGTATTATGATGTCCTGCAGCAACTGAGGTGTATTATAATGTTCTGCAGCAGCTGAGGTGTGTATTATGAGGTTCTGCAGCAGCTGAGGTGTGTATTATGAGGTTCTGCAGCAGCTGAGGTGTGTATTATGAGGTTCTACAGCAGCTGAGGTGTATTATGATGTTCTGCTGCAGTTGAGGTATATTATGAGGTTCTGCAGCAGTTGAGGTGTGCATTATGAGGTTCTGCAGCAGCACAGGTGGGTATTATGATGTTTTATGTGCATTATGATTTCTGTGTAGCACTGCTTACCTTTATAAGCAGAAAATCCTGCACAGGTCCAGATATAGGGAGATTCAGAAAGATAAAATGAGCTAAAATGTATTTAAAATGACACAAGGCCGATCCCCTTCTCAAGTGTCTCATACAAAACGTTATAACAAATACAATTATATAACAAGATGTATACCTGGTGATATCATCAGAGAAAGACACGTGATAGGTAATTAACATCCCATATCTCCTTCCACTACCACCAATAACACAGCAGACTTAAAGTGACACTGTCACCCCCTATTTGCATTATGACTGCTCTCCAAGGGTAAATGTTACAGCTTTCATTACTTATTTTATATTATACCTCATGGTGCTTGTTCTGGTAAAAAGTCGATTTTATCACCTGTGGATTGGTATAGGTGACGTCATTACTGCATAGCCCCCCCCCCCCCTCAGCAGCCATTGGCGTGGGACAATCTAGGGGGGTGGGGCCTAGAGCTTTAGGCTGGCCCTTCCAATGGCTGCTGAGGGGGTGGCGCCTATCTGGTAACATCACGGATGGGGCGGTCTAAGTGACGCTAGGGGGGGGAGCGATGTGGCCCCACCCACATATACCAATCCACAGGTGATAAAAACGATTTTTTTACCAGAACAAGCACCATGCGGTATAATATAAAATAAGTAATGAAAGCTGTAACATTTCAAACAAGTCAAAATGCAAATAGGGGGTGACAGTGTCACTTTAACAAAAATGTAAAAGAAATAATCAAAAGTTAAAATACATAACAAAGTTTCATTTAACCCATAAGGTGTCAGAGTGTACAATTTAAAAATCCAATACTGTGTTTCCCCGAAAATAAAACACCCTTCTAAAATAAGACACCACCACTACCCTACCAACTAACCTAAAGTAAGGCATCCCCTAGAAAATAAGGCACCTCTACTCTAAACTAGGGCACCCTCCAAAAGTAAGGGTCCTATTACACAGAGCGATTTTTAACGACTAACGATAAACGATCGCAAATGAGAATGTTTATCGTTAACCTGAAATCGTTTACCATATTACACAGAATGATAATCGTTAGATACGATCATTATTACGATCATTGCGATCGTTATTGCGATCGTTTATTCCTTCTGATCTCAGGAAAACAATGGGCAATGTGCTATTACACTGAACGATTAGTGAAAAAATGTGGAACTTGAACGAACGTGGAATTACAGTGAACGATTAGCGTACGATTAACGATAATTTTAGGTTCAGATCTAAATCAACGATCAACGACATACGAACAATTTTTCGATTGTTGCCTGCAATTACACAGAACGATTATTGTTTAAATTTGAACGATATAACGATTTTTCACACGATAATCGTCCCGTGTAATAGGGCCCTAAGGCGCCCCCTGAAAATAAGGCCGCCCGTTGACACCCGCCACCACCCAGGACTCACCTAATCCCCGCGTGGACCTTCACAGTCGGCACTGTAGGCATACTGTTCCATGGCCCCCACGTCTTCTGCACGCCCTGATGCATGCCGCCGCACACTTGACGCACGTCCCGCATGCCCTGCAGCATGCCTAATGCACGCCCCACCAGCAAGACCTGCTGCTGATGCGCTCTTGGTCCCACACTTGATAAATCGTGAATCCTATTGGATTTTTAAACTGTCCACTCTGACACCTTATGGGTTAAATGAAACAGAAGCACCAGATAGGCAGACTCGCTACGTATTTTAACTTTTGCCACCTGTGTCTTTCTCTGAGGATGTCAACACCTATAATGCTGCGTTTACACGAAACGATAATGTCAGAGCAACGATTTTTTTTTTCATAACGATCAGCGTTTAGACGGTAATATATATCGTACGGAAAATTTGTTTTGCAATCGCTTAAGCCTATCTCACACATTGGTTAAATCGTGGAACGACTGTTCACACGGAACGATCTGCAAATTATTTGCGAACGATCAACGACGATTTGAGAACATTTTCAAAGATCAAAATGAATGATTTCTCGCTCGTCATTTGATCGTTTGCTGCATTTGCACGTACGATTATCGTTCGAATTCCATCGTTATCGTGCAAATTCGCACGTTAATCGTTACGTGTAAACGCACCATAAGGGTCCGTTTACACCGAAAGATTATCTGACAGATTATCTGCCAAAGATTTGAAGACAAAGCCAGGAATGAATTTGAAAAGAGGAGAAATCTCAGGCTTTCCTTTATGACCTGATCTCTGTTTATAATCTGTTTCTGGCTTTGGCTTCAAATCTTTGGCAGATAATCTTTTTGTGTAAATGTCCCCCTTAGTCTTGTTATATTATTGTATTTGTTATACTTGTTTGTATGAGACACTTGAGAAAGATATCAGCACGATCGTGAAACGCATTGTGTGATTTTAAATAGATTTTAGCTCATTTTATCTTTCTGGACCTGCGTCTGACATACCCAGTGTGGGGTGGAGGGTTTTCTGTCTATTGTGCCCCATAGTGGTTACCTGGCAGTGGCTGCGCTTCTACCATATACTGTTACCTTGTATTTGCACAACAACATCAGGTGAGAATCTCCAATACTTTCTCCCCTGTTCTTTTTATCTCTCTAATTTTACACTATGGAGCGGTGTTCTTCTTTGCATTACCTTTATAAGCAATAGCTTCTTACTTTATAAAGAACCAGACATCGTCTTTTAGCTGTAATTGTTGTACTACAAGTTCCAGCATATAGCACAGCTGCTGCAGAACATCATAATACACACCTCAGCTGCTGCAGAACCTCATATACACCTCAGCTGCTGCAGAACCTCATAACACATCTCAGCTGCTGCGGAACCTCATAATACACCTCAGCTGCTGCAAAACCTCATATACACCTCAGCTGCTGCAGAACCTCATAACACACCTCAGCTGCTGTGGAACCTCATAATACACCTCAGCTGCTGCAGAACATTACACACCTCAGCTGGTGCTGAACCTCATAACACACACCTTAGCTGCTGCAGAACCTCATAATACACCTCAGCTGCTGCAGAACATTATACACCTCAGCTGCTGCGGAACCTTATAACACACACCTTAGCTGCTGCAGAACCTCATAATACACTTCAGCTGCTGCAGAACATTATACACCTCAGCTGCTGCAGAACATTATACACCTCAGCTGCTGCAGAACCTCATAACACACACCTTAGCTGCTGCAGAACCTCATAGCACACACCTCAGCTGCTGCAGAACATCACACACATCTCAGCTGCTGCAGAGCATCATACACAGCTCAGCTGTTGCAGAACCTCATAACACACACCTCAGCTGCTGCAGAACCCCACAATACACCTCAGCTGCTGCAGAACCCCACAATATACCTCAGCTGCTTCCAGAACATCATATACAGCTCAGCTGCTGCAGAACATCATAATACACAATGACAAAATGACAAGTTTACATAAAGCTGGGGTAATCTGGGAATAGTTGCTACACAATCAATTGTAGCGGGAAGAGGGGGGGAGGGTACATTTTAATTTTTAAAGGGGTTATCCAGCGCTACAAAAACGTGGCCTCTTTCCCCTTACAGTTGTCTCCAGTTTGGGTGGGGTTTTGAAACTCAGTTCCATTGAAGTAAATGGAGCTTAATTGCAAATTGCACCTGAACTGGAGACAACAGTAGGGGGGAAAGTGGCCATGTTTTTGTAGCGCTGGATAACCCCTTTAAGAATATGCAGAATAGGATTTGGCTTCCAGGGAGGAAGTTGACGTCTTGGTGACAGAAAAAGGCCCATCACAGCCAATATGGCTCACAATATTAATCGTCAGACAGATACTACCTGTTAAACTGAAGACAAGACTTAAAGGGGTCAAAGCCAAACAAACTAACAGGCCTCGGTATATAATTGAAGGCAGGTTATTGTGTACTATGGGTACCTACTACAGCAATTCCACAATGAGGAACATCTAAGTGCGTAGCTACACCCGGACTCTTCTAGCTCCTTTCCCCAACATACATGCACTGAGGTTAGAACCTTTATCTCCTAGTTCATTACATGCCAGTCATTAAGTTATTAGAGGGAATACAAGAAGAACAGATTTTGGTTCAAGGGAACATTGCGTTGTACCTGGAGATAGCATGGAGGATATCATCTCACCAGGAGGGGTCTGCAGCAGAAAGGCACAGCCGTTTGGGTCCTCCCTCAGCAGGAACAATGGGCCGTGTTTCTGGATTGTAGAGAATTCTGCTCTGTAAGAATAATCCCTTAATTCGCCTCATAACCTGATTTATTGAAGTAGCCGTACACAGTGCCACCTTAACCACTGCAGTGCCATGGTCCATATATACGTAAACAATCTATTCTGAGACAAAAAGTCAAAAGTAAGTATAAGTGTCCTCTTATGTCAAGTTTTTAAAGGGGAACTCTTCTCTTAAGAAGCAATGACATATTATGATGGGTGTATGACCGATGTGAGCCCTAGTGTTCCTGACAAGAGTAGATGTTTCTTTGTATGTCCTAACCATAAGGGAATGAATGTGTTAGGAATAAACCCCTTTAAGTGTTATCAGCCATTTCTAGCTGGTTGTAAAAAACAGAATGAATCAGTATGGCAGAAAGCAATGCCCCCATAACAAAGCCAGACACAGTACCCCCATAGCAGAGCCAGCCACAATGGCAACATGTTATAGTTGGCATCAGTGCCCTTTTAACAAGGCCATCCATAGTGCCTAACAAAGCCAACAGCGTTCATTAGAAGTAGACAGAAGTAGAAGTAGACCCCTCAGGATGGTGTTGCCCCTGCAGAACCTACACTGGGTGAATGTGAACTTTAATGGTGGCCACTTTACTTATTCAAAAAACATAATTGTTTTTTCAAAGAAACAGTGCCACACTTGTCCATAGGTTGTGTCTGGTACTGCAAGAATATTTTTTGACAATCAGTTACCCAAATATGTAATGACCCATTCAGGAGCCATCCGTAGAGTGTGTGAATGATAGGCCGAGCGTGGCGTCATACCACAACCCTCCTTTGTATGTAGGTGACATGTATACAGCCGGCAGTGTTATCTAGCTGATCATTTAACTGCAGCTACCACTATTTGTTAGTAAGAAGTATTGATCTCTCACGCGATTCCTTTGAAGAACCGCAACCCAGGCCTCAACAACCTGATTTTTACAACCTGCATCTCCAAGACAAACAGCCGCGCGTCACAACCAGCTTAAAGGGGGATAATGGTTAAAAGAGGCTGAAATGTTATCACTCAGCAAACCTTCTGTTATACATTTTCAGCTAGTTCATTATTTATCCATGGAGCCATCTGGTGAACTCGGGGACAGGGCATAGGGATTAGCCAGGTTAACGTGTGACAGGATCGCTCTAATGCTTTACCCACTTTTCTTCAATTTTAAGGTAAAATAAATCAGTTTGTAAACAGTAAAGCGTCTTCACTTCCAGCCCGGCAAATATTTTCTGCACCGCTTATGAGCAATAAAGCGTCTGGACAAATATTGTTCCCCAGATATGAAGGATGTGGTGTTGTTCTTCCCATTCCATATATTTCTATCTTTCCTATGATTTCTAGAAAATCTCTACTCCAATGTTTACTAAGTTTCCTTCTGGGATCACCTGCAGTCATGAGTTCAGTTTTGCTGCAGCGCCACCACAGGGGAAATGAAGTATTACACAGTGTGTATTCACCTCAATGGATTGTGTGTATACTGCAGGACAGGACAGGTCCTCCAGAGGGAGAGACGCTCTTTGTAACTGCTCTAGCCAGGAGATGGGGATCCTGAACAGAGAGCGTGTATGAAATATAGATTTCTGAAATGGACAATCCCTTAAAATTATTTTTTTTTTTTCACTATACACAACCCCTTTCTGTATGTTATATTACATCAACGCCTCCCAAACTTTTTCTACTGGAGCCTCACCCAGCAAAGCATGTGATAACTAGGCCTCACCAGAGTGACAATAGTGCACATAGACAAGTGTGGTGCTGTTCCTGAAAATTCCTTGAAAAGGAACCTGTTTTCATGCTGCCTGAACGTCATTGGGGTGGTCCCCGGCAGCTTCTTCTCACTCCGCAAGCCTTGATTGATAGATTTCTTTATGTACACAAACAAGGAGGGATCTATCAATCAATCAAGGCTAGGGGGTTAGTAAGAAGCCACCAAGGACCAACCCGATGACTTGTGGTTTGGACAACATGGAAGGGGGTCCGCTGTGCTGGGGGAGAGAATCCTAGAAGGGGTGGAGAGGTTTTTAAACTAGGGATGTAGAGGGAGGACAATGTAGTATGTAATATAGTGGCGGATAGGTTAGAGAGGGGACAGAACATTAACCCCTTAACGACATCGGGCGTAAATTTACGCCCTGATGCCGGTAAGGGAGTTCAGAGCGGGGCCGCGCGGCGGCCCCGCTCTGAACCGCGCCGGTCCCGGGTGCCGCGTGTAGCCCGGGACCGTAGGTATTAGCGGGCACGGTCCGATCGCCGTGCCCGCTAATACAGTAATCGGATGCAGCTGTCAAAGTTGACAGCTGCATCCGATTACCGGACGCAGCGTCATCCCTGGTGTCTAGTGGGGAGATCGCTCCTCCGGGATGTTATCCCGGAGGAGCGATCTCCGCAAATGAAGCCGGCCGGGGACCGCTCCAAGATGGCGCCGTCCCCGGCTCGGCACTCGTTTACTTCCGGCTGCAGCAGCCGGAAGTAAACGAGTGCCTATCTCATGGATCTCTGCAGCATATCTATGCTGCAGAGATCTCAATGAGAGATCAAAGCACTTATACTAGAAGTCCCCCAGGGGGGCTTCTAGTATAAGTGTAAAAGTAAAAAAAAAAGTGTTGTTAATAGTAAAAATCCCCCTCCCCTAATAAAAGTCTGAATCACCCCCCTTTTCCCAGGTTATAAATAAAAGTAAATAAATAAATACATAAACAAACATGTTTGCTATCGCCGCGTGCGTAATCGCCCAAACTATTAATTAATCACATTCCTGATCTCGCACGGTAAACGGTATCAGCGCAAAAAAATCCCAAAGTGCAAAATTGCGCATTTTTGGTCGCATCAAATCCAGAAAAATTGTAATAAAAAGCGATCAAAAAGTCGTATATGCGCAATCAAGGTACCGATAGAAAGAACACATCATGGCGCAAAAAATGACACCTCGCACAGCCCCATAGACCAAAGGATAAAAGCGCTATAAGCCTGGGAATGGAGCGATTTTAAGTGTTGTATATTTGTTGACAATGGTTTAAATTTTTTACAGGCCACCAGATACAATATAAGTTATACATGTTACATATCGTTTTAATCGTAACGACTTGAGGAACATATATAACAAGTCAGTTTTACCCCAGGGCGAATGGCGTAAAAACACATTTCCCCCAAATAAACAAAATGCGTTTTTTTTTTCAATTTCACCACACTTTAAATTTTTTTCTGGTTTCGCAGTGTACTTTATGGAAAAATTCAGCCTGTCATTGCAAAGTACAATTAGTGACGCAAAAAATAAGGGCTCATGTGGGTCTCTAGGTGGAAAAATGCAAGTGCTATGGCCTTTTATGCACAAGGAGGAAAAACCGAAAACGCAAAAATCGAAATTTGCTCTGTCCTTAAAGGGTTAAGGTGGGAGGAGAATGGGTCCTGTGGGGGGAGGATAAGAGCAGTGCATAGGGAGATCCATCTGTTGCGGATGAACAGTGAGGATGATTGTAGCCACAGCACAGTAATAAATCCCATTTCTTATAATGAAGCGGTTAAACACGATGGTAATATAAAGTGTATGGTTACTAATGTCAGAAGTCTAGCCAGCAAGATGGGGGAGCTGAAGGCCTTGGTTCTGGAGGAGTCCATTGATGTGGTTGGTGTGACTAAGACATGGCTGGACTCCTCACATGACTGGGCTGTCAATATTCAGGGATTTGCGTTGTTCAGAAGGGACCGGGTGGGCAGAAGGGGAGGAAGAGTATGTCTGTATGTCAGAAATGATATTAAAGTGAGTGTAAAAGATGCAATAGTGGGAGATGACTGTGATGATGTGGAAGCATTGTGGGTAGAACTACAGAAGGAGGTAAAGAGTGAAAAAATTATTCTTGGTGTAATCTATAGACCCTCCAACATTACTGAGGAGGTAGATGGTCTGCTGAATAGACAAATAGAGCGGGCTGCCCGGGAGGGGACAGTAGTGGTAATGGGGGACCTCAACTACCCAGATATAGATTGGGGTCACGGTTCAGCTAAAACCACAAAGGGGAGGGAATTTCTTAACCTCCTGCAGGATAATTTTCTGGGCCAGTTTGTGGAGGAGCCAACTAGAAGTGATGCCTTGTTGGATCTGGTTATTTCTAACAACGCTGAGCTGGTTGGGGATGTCACTGTCCATGAACACCTGGGGAATAGTGACCACAATATAGTGACTTTTAGCTTAAAGTGTAGAAAAGAAAAACATGTTGGGAGGGCAACAAACTCTTAATTTTAAAAGGGCCAATTTTCCTGGGTTAAGGGCAGAACTTCAGGGCATAGACTGGGGGCGGCTGCTGTCACATACTGATACAGCTAATAAATGGGAAATCTTCAAATCCACATTAAATAACTGTACTGCCAAATATATTCCTATGGGTAACAAATATAAACGGTTAAAATCCAATCCCACATGGCTTACAGCCGAGGTTAGAAGGGCTATAAATGAGAAAAAAGGGGCATTCAAAAAATACAAATCAGAGGGGTCAGCTGTAGCATTTAAACATTACAAAGAAGTCAACAAAACCTGTAAAAATGTAATAAAAGCAGCAAAAATTCACAATGAAAGGCAGGTAGCTATAGATAGCAAAAGAAACCCCAAAAAATTCTTCAAATATATTAATGCAAAAAAACCAAGGTCAGAGCATGTAGGACCCCTAAATAATGGCGACGGGGAATTAATAACTGGGGATCAGGAGAAAGCTGAGTTACTTAATGGGTTCTTCAGCTCTGTATATACAAAAGAGGATGGAGCTGTGGTGGGTGGGGCCAGTACTGAGGTGGGTGGTGCCAGTGCTGCTAACACATGTAATGTACTGAACTGGTTTACCATAGATATGGTCCAAGATAAATTAAATAAACTCAATGTAACCAAAGCTCCAGGGCCTGATGGATTACACCCCAGAGTTCTTAGGGAACTCAGTTCTGTAATTTCTCTACCCTTGTATGAAATATTCAGTGATTCTTTGCTTACTGGTATTGTGCCAAGAGACTGGCGTAAGGCAAATGTAGTGCCGATCTTCAAAAAGGGCTCTCGAACTTCCCCAGGTAACTATAGACCTGTAAGCTTAACGTCCATTGTGGGGAAACTATTTGAGGGGCTTATAAGGGACTACATCCAGGAATATGTAGTGGCTAATAGTATTATAAGTGATAACCAGCATGGTTTTACTAAGGACAGAAGCTGTCAAACCAACCTAATATGTTTCTATGAAGAGGTAAGTAGAAGCCTGGATGGCAGCGCGGCTGTGGATATCGTGTACCTGGATTTTGCTAAAGCGTTTGACACAGTTCCTCATGGACAACTGATGGGTAAGTTAAAGTCTATCGGTTTGGAAAATTTAATGTGTAACTGGATTGAAAACTGGCTTAATAATCGTACCCAGAGAGTGGTGGTCAATGATTCCTACTCCGAATGGTCCTCGGTAATAAGTGGTGTACCCCAAGGGTCAGTACTGGGCCCTCTTCTGTTTAACTTGTTTATTAATGATATTGAGAATGGAATTAACAGCAATGTTTCTATCTTTGCAGATGACACCAAGCTTTGTAGTACAGTACAGTCTATGGATGATGTGCAGATGTTACAGGATGACTTAGACACACTGAGTGTTTGGGCGTCCACTTGGCAAACGAGGTTCAATGTGGATAAATGTAAAGTTATGCACCTGGGTACTAATAACCCGCATGCATCATATGTCCTGGGGGGAGTTACTCTGGGAGAGTCGCTGATGGAGAAGGATCTGGGTGTACTTGTAGATAATAGACTACAGAACAGCACACAATGTCAGGCAGCTGCTTCTAAGGCCAGCAGGATATTGACATGCATTAAAACAGGCATGGACTCTCGGGACAGGGATATAATATTATCGCTTTATAAAGCTTTGGTGCGGCCCCATCTGGAGTATGCGGTCCAGTTTTGGAACCCGATTCATAAAAAGGATGTTCTAGAGCTGGAAAGGGTACAAAGACGGGCAACTAAACTAATAAGGGGAATGGAGCATCTTAGTTATGAGGAGAGATTAAAAGAATTACATTTGTTTAGTCTGGAAAAGAGACGTTTAAGGGGAGATATGATTTATTTATTTAAATATATAAATGGCCCCTACAAGAAATATGGGGAAAAGATGTTCCAGGTAAAACCCCCTCAAAGGACAAGAGGGCACTGCCTCCGCCTGGAGAAAAAAAGGTTCAACCTCCAGAGGCGACAAGTCTTCTTTACAATGAGAACTGTGAATCTGTGTCTACCACACAGTCTACCACAGGATCTGGTCACAGCAAAAACAATAGAGGGCTTCAAAACAGGGCTAGACAAGTTCTTAGAGCAAAATAATATAAATGCATTATGTATAGAACCTATCACCCCTCCCCCTTCCCTGTATCCATCCCCTCCTTGGTTGAACTTGATGGGCATGTGTCTTTTTTCAACCGTATTAACTATGTAACTATGTAACATGAAAGTCATGACAGTGCTGATTATTGGCAGACAGTGGCCAATGAACAAACGTAGTAGTTCTTTAGTTGATTATTGGAATTGTGTGGCCCTAAGAATATCATATCTCCCCGTGTAAATGGGATATGCGGCTGTTAATGATGAAAGTGAAGGGCCACAGGAAACATGAGTAAACGGTGTGAAATGATCGAGCTGTGTAAAGGTCATGGGGAAAAAGGAAAAAAATACATACCTACCCAGCCCTGATCTTCTGTCTTCCTGCTTTTGAGGTGAATGCCCAGTGAAGGACCTGTCAGGTCAGCCAATCACTGCCTGCTGTGGTGTCCCCTCTTGGCCAATGATTTGCTGAGCGAGCAGGTCCTGCACCATGTGTTCATCTTTAAGGCAGAAAAAAAGACTGAAGATCAGGGGATCAGACAGAGCTGAATGGGAGCTAAAGGGGCACCAGGCGTAGGTAAATATAACAATTTTTTTTCCTATTCCTACCTTACCAGAAAAGTTTTATTTTATTTTTTTTACAAAAGACTGGAATACCCCTTTAAGAACCTAGTATTCTGAAACAAAAGCCACAACTTCCTTAAGAAGAGATGAAACAATAGGCCCCATGTATATAAACCGCCTTTCCTCTAATAATCTGATTTTGAAGTCAACATTATTCTACCCCATGACCCCCAATACAAAACTTTACAATGTGTCATACATTAACCCCTATTTTTCAAAACTCTTTAATTTCTTTATGTAGTGATAATTCTGCGATGCTTTTAACTATCGCGGTTATTCTGAGAATGTTTTTTCGTGACATATTCCTCCTTATGTTTGTGGTATACTTTGGTTGATACACTCAGTAGTTTTTTGTAAAAATCACGCTACATGAAGTCATGCTACATGAACTAATTATTAATGCAACATCTACAACATGTCTGCTTTATGGTGACGTCATTTGGTGAGCGTCCTTTTACTTGTTAGGATGTTAGAGGGCTTCAAAATTTTGCAGTGATTTTTCAAATTTTCATGAAAATTTCATGGGAAATTAAAAATTTTCATTATTTTGGCAGATATTCCATTTTAATACCTTTTTTATTTTTATTTTTTAGCCATTATACTGTGTCACAGAGGCCTTGCCGTGCCAAAATATTTGTGTAAGACAAGTTGACATTTCCATCGGTACCATTCGGGGGGACATGTGACACTTCATAATTTTTTTATAAAATTTTTAATGAGGTGGTATGAATAAAAAACACAATTTAGCAGCAGTTTTTCACCATTTTTTTGTACGCCGTTTACTATACATTATGTATGACATGTTATCGTTATTCGTCAGGTCGATACGATTACAGTGATTTCCATTTTATATAGTTTTTGTAATAGCTTATGGCATTTATACTATAAAAACTGTTTGTGTCTTGCATATTGTAAGAGCAGTAATATTAAAATTTTTTCGCCAATGGAGTTATGTGAGGACTTTTTATTTGCGGCATAAGCTGACGTTTTTAGTAGTACACCTTTTGGGTACATGTGACATTTTGATAGCTTTTATCTATATTTTTTAGGAGGTGGGATTAACAAAAATTTTTAATTTTGATTAGTTTTCTATTAAATTTTTTAGCGGCGTTAATCAGGCGGGATAATTAATGTAACAGGTTAATACATGGGGTCACGGCGCGGCGGATACCAAATATATGTATCTCATTTATAGGGGATCATTTATAAAGGGGGATGGGGAATGTGAATATTTATTTATTTATTTATTTTATTTATTTGTGTATTTATTTATTTGTGTATGTATGTGTTTTATTTTAACTTTACAGGTACCACTATAATACATTACAGCACATGGTCAGTGCTGTAATGTACTATAGAGAATGAATGAGCTGTCAGAATCATATCATATCATAATCAATATCTCAATCATCAATATCATATCAATATCATAATCATCATCATAGATCAGGTCCCTGCCTCAGTGCAGGGGCCTGATCACTGTCATCCATAGTAGGCCAGACGCAGGAAGCAGCGTCTGGGTTGCTATGGTAACCCCCCCGGAGCCGCGCGAACACTCGCGGCTCCAGGGGGGATGAAGGGGGAGGGGGGGTCGTAGGGAACGGATCTCTCTCCGGCTGCTCCATAGACACGGCGGTTGCCCTTGAACGTGGTGCCTATGGGGTTAACTGCCCGGGGGAGCGTGGCTCCCCTCCGGGCAGAGGCAGCGGGAGGAGGCTGTGTGACACAGCCTTCTCCCGCTGCCCGATCGCTGCTAGGGACAGGAGGGGGGGGCAAGGAGAGAATAACGTCATGGGATGCAGGTAGTTCCCGCAAAATGGCGTTCCCAGAACGTCATATTGTGGCAAGGGGTTAAAGGAGAAGTCTGTCAACATTTTTTATTAAAGTATTGTATTGCCCCCCAAAAGTTATACAAATCACCAATATACACTTATTACGGGAGATGCTTATAAAGTGCTTTTTTCCCTGCATTTACTACAGCATCAAGGCTTCACTTCCTGGATAACATGGTGATGTCACGACCCGACTCCCAGAGCTGTGCGGGCTGTGGCTGCTTGAGAGGATGATGGTAGGGGGACACTGAGGGACACAGGGCACTGGAGGGACACTGACCATCCCTCTCCAGCAGCCACAGTCCACACAGCTCTGGGAGTAGGGTTGTGCCATCACCATGTTATCCAGGAAGTGACATCACCATGTTATCCAGGAAGTGACATCACCATGTTATCCAGGAAGTGACATCACCATGTTATCCAGGAAGTGAAGCCTTGATGCAGTAGTAAGTGCAGGGAAAAAAAGCACTTTCCCATAATAAGTGTTTATTGGTGATTTGTATAGCTTTTGGGGGAAGGGGGGGCTATACAACACTTTAATAAAAAATTTCGCCAGACTTCTCCTTTAAGTGGATCTTTACTCTTAGGATATAAGGATATTATCACCACACTAGATTGTTTTTTCACCTCCAAGATCCTATAATCATGTGACATACTTGTTCAGTTGTAACCAATCTCTTTTAGTAGAAAAGACACCTTGAGGATAACCAAATTTCATTGTGCGCTGCTTCTGTAATCTGTGGGGGAACCCAGCAGCAACTATAATAATATATATATAATAATAATATAATAGGATAATACATAAGGGTCCTGAAAGAGAGACCCCCGTATTAACCAAGAATTCCGCAATAGGGTTTTCCCTATGCTTCTTTAATTATAAATTAGTTTGAGGTGCATTACGTAACAATTCCTGAATCATCACCAGTAATTGTGTCATGTATTGAGTCATGGTGCAGTACCAAGAAGAGTGCTCACCGTGATACGAAGCAGCAAACCTCCAGTATTCTTGGTGCTTTACTGCCCTCTACCTGTGACAGTGAGAAATTACCTTTCTACATAAAAAAGAGATTCAGAGTTGTCCCCGTCCACAGGACTGACCCTCTCTGGGACACCCACCGATCAGGAGGACACAGGTCAACTGTCCCCAAGTGAACGGAGCGGCAGCAGCACACATATCTGCAATTCCATTCACACTCTATGGTACATTGGTGATCCCTATAGTCCTTATCAAGCCTTTTATTCCAAATAGGTTTAAGTCTTCTGAGGATCACTCCCTGCAACTACAATTTATTACTGCTGATTATTGACATACACTGCCATCGCCTTCCACTAAAGATATGTAATTATTCAGCAGTCTATTCCTTAGGGCTTGTTTACTCCATGTAATCAGCACATAGAACCCGCTCGGAACCCCCACCCGGGGACTCCGCAAAGAATCCCGCCTGTTATGTCTTTCATTGGGAGGTCTTGCTCTCCACACCTCTCCGTTCAAAGAATTGACAATTGACTATAGGGGCGTGAATGTCTCTCTTTCCTTTTATCAAAAGTTGGGAGGTATGATTTCATATCTATCTATCTATCTATCTATCTATCTATCTATCTATCTATCTATCTATCATAATACATCACACCTGCTGCAGAAGCTCATATTACACACACACACCCCAGCTACTGCAGCACATCATAATACACACCTCAGCTGCTGCATAATCTTATAACACACACCTCGACTGCTGCTAAACCTCAGAACACATCTGCAGAACATCAACCTGCAGAACATCATAGTATACAAATTAGCTGCTGAAGAACCTCATAATACACACCTCAGCTACTGCAGAACGTTAACCATTTACTTAGCATATGTAGATCCTTCAATATACACTGCCTGATGGTGTATTTCAACATCAAAGAAATCTCTTATGACCACTACACCCTAAGGTGATAAAACTTAACTTTAAATGAATATGTGTAGATATATATCCAGATACAGAGGGATATTTCAGTAGGGCAGGGGAGGGATAATGTGCTCTCTCACAGCTACATCTAGATAGTTTCCAAACACGCTACAGTGATAGCCTGCCTACAACATATATGTATATATGTTGTAGGCAGGCTATCTGTCACTTTTTCAATATTATTTTATTTATGTAGCGCATTTGGAAAATATCTATGTTCCATAAGAAAACACCTGTTTCCCTGATGAACCAGTAGAAACAAGACAGGAGAAACCCGTTGGAACTGTGTATATATCCATCCTGTTAAGGAGGTGTGTACCCCAACATCGATTGGATGTAGATGAGATATCCCTCTGTATCTGGATATATATCTACATACCCGTTTCATATTTGTTTTGAGCACTGTTCTCACAGTGGATGTTTTTCTATTTTAGATATTTATGAAAAGTTAAGTTTTATTGCCTTAAGGCCCGTTCACACAACGGTTTCGGCATGGAGAATCCGCCGGGAACCTCCGCGGTCTCCACGGTAAATCTCTCCTACTATGTCTTTGAATGGGAGGGCTTGCGCGCCTCCGCTCACCGCTCAAAGTATTGATGTGTCAATTCTTTGAGTGGAGAGGAATGGAGAGCCCTTCCATTCAAAGACATAGCAGGAGAGATTTACCGTGGAGACCGTGGGCGGACTTTCCCGGCGGAATCTCCATGCTGAATCTGCAATGTGAACAGTCCCTTAGGGTGTAGTGGTCATAAGAGATTTCTTTACTGCAGAACCTTACAATAGACCTCAGCTACTGCAGAACATCATAATACACACATCAGCTGCTGCAGAACATCATAATACACCCCTCAATTGCTTCGGAACATCATAATATACACCTCAGCTGCTGCCAAACATCATAATACACACCTCCTCTGCTGCAGAACATCATAATAAACACGTCAATTGCTTCAGAACCTCATAATGCACGCCTCAGCTGCAGCCGAACATCAAAATACACACCTCAGCTGCTGCAGAACCTCATAATCTACACCTAAGCTGCAGCCGAACATCATAATACACACCTCAGCTGCTCCCGAATCTCATAATACACACCTCAGCTGCTGCAGAACATCATAATGCACACCTCAGCTGCTGCCGAACATCATAATACACACCTCAGCTGCTGCAGAACCTCATAATGCACACCTAAGCTGCAGCCGAACATCATAATACACACCTCAGCTGCTGCAGAACCTCATAATGCACACCTCAGCTGCTGCCAAACATCATAATACACACCTCAGCTGCTGCAGAACCTCATAATGCACACCTCAGCTGCTGCCAAACATCATAATACACACCTCAGCTGCTCCCGAATCTCATAATACACACCTCAGCTGCTGCAGAACATCATAATGCACACCTCAGCTGCTGCCAAACATCATAATACACACCTCAGCTGCTCCCGAATCTCATAATACACACCTCAGCTGCTGCAGAACATCATAATGCACACCTCAGCTGCTGCCGAACATCATAATACACACCTCAGCTGCTGAAGAACATCATAATGCACACCTCAGTAGCTGTAGAACCTCATAATGCACACCTCAGCTGCTGCCGAACATCATAATACACACCTCAGTTGTTGCAGAACCTCATAACACACCTCAGCTGCTGTAGAACCTCACAATGCACACCTCAGCTGCTGCCGAACATAATAATACACACCTCAGCTGCTGCAGAACATCATAATGCACACCTCAGCTGCTGCCGAACATCATAATACACACCTCAGCTGCTGAAGAACATCATAATGCACACCTCAGTAGCTGTAGAACCTCATAATGCACACCTCAGCTGCTGCCGAACATCATAATACACACCTCAGTTGTTGCAGAACCTCATAACACACCTCAGCTGCTGTAGAACCTCACAATGCACACCTCAGCTGCTGCCGAACATAATAATACACACCTCAGCTGCTGCAGAACATCATAATGCACACCTCAGCTGCTGCAGAACATCATAACACACCTCAGCTGCTGCCGGACCTCATAATGCACACCTCAGCTGCTGCAGAACATCATAATGCACACCTCAGCTGCGGCAGAACATCATAATGCACACCTCAGCTGCTGCAGAACATCATAATGCACACCTCAGTTGCTGTAGAACCTCATAATGCACATCTCAGCTGCTGCAGAACATCATGATACACACCTCAGCTGCTGCCGAACCTCATAATACACCCCTCAATTGCTTCGGAACATCATAATACACACCTCAGCTGCTGCCAAACATCATAATATACACCTCGTCTGCTGCAGAACATCATAATACACACGTCAATTGCTTCAGAACCTCATAATACACCTCAGCTGCTGCAGAACATCATAATGCACACCTCAGCTGCTCCCGAATCTCATAATACACAGCTCAGCTGCTGCAGAACATCATAATGCACACTTCAGCTGCTCCCAAATCTCATATTACACACCTCAGCTGCTGCAGAACATCATAATGCACACCTCAGCTGCTGCAGAACATCATAATACACAACTAAGTTGCTGAGGAACCTTATAATGCACACCTCAGCTGCTGCAGAACATCATAATGAACACCTCAGCTGCTGCAGAACATCATAATACACACCTCAGCTGCTGCAGAACCTCATAATGCACACCTCAGCTGCTGCAGAACCTCATAATGCAAAGCAAACCTCAGCTGCTGCAGAACATCATAATGAACACCTCAGCTGCTGCCGAACCTCATAATGCACACCTCGCCGAACCTCATAATGCACACCTCAGCTGCTGCAGAACCCGATAATATGCACCTCAGCTTTTGTGGAAATTGAAGTCTTGACATGACTAGATGGACAATAAATGTATAGTTTGAAATTTTACAGAAGATTATAAGACAGTGAAAAATATCAGAAAAAATGTGACTATTTGATTTACATGGCAAATTGTCAGAGGCAGATAAGGAAATAATGTGGGCAAATGGTTTCACTAGGGAGATCCAGCCGTAGCTGATAACATGGAGCAGTGTGCACCTGCAGGCCACTTTTACCTGCCCCTGTGCCATATAACAATATAGTCTACAATCAGACTATTGTGCAGTACAGAACGATGGGGAAATCATGTAAAGAACTATTCTTTCCATGAGGAATGGCAGGCAATAAAGCCATCAGTTTTTGCATTTCCACAAGTACAGTATCTGGTGAACAATAAAGAAGATGAGGTAGTAAAATAAGGCGGCCATTTTGTGAGGCCTGTCATTGCTTATGAGGAAGTGGTACAGAATGGTGTCTGACAGGGCCCGTTTTCCCCTTTTTTTCAAAAAAGTGAAATTACCTGAATTAGTCAGATTTTTGGGGAAATATTTTAGGGAACAATACACATTAGATAATTTTGGGGGGAACGGGCCGACTGTCTAACATGTATGGTGGTCTCCGACCTCTCCCCAGATAGATGATGTGAGTGTGTGTGTGTGTGTGTGGGGGGGGGGGAATGAGTAGGACATGTTGGAGTCATCACCAGAGTCAAAATCTACATTAAAAGATGAGTAACCTTATAAATACTTTTTTTTTTTTTTTTTTTTTACCTATCTTGCAGTGATTTATATACTATAATATGTCTGTCATTTTCTTCTCCAGTCAAAACTAAAGTGAAAGCAAAAATTCTGCCATTGATTTCATGGAATCAGTTCATCTGAACTGAGTCATGTGACTTAACAGCTCTGCTTTGCCCTCTTGGCTCCCACAATGCACTGCTCCCTGGGCACAGCAGAATTTTCGCTTTCACTTTGGGTGTGAAGGGAGAACAAAACATTGTACAACTATGAGGCAGCACACAAAAAGTAAAGTGAAAACTTTAAGGAGCTGTCCAGTTTCATACACCCTGTCAGGAAATTCTGGATAAGACCCCGTTCACACAGAGAAAGAACGGCGGAATTCTGCGGTGGATTTGTCCGCCGCGGAATGCCGCCAGCCTTCGTGTCATAATGACAGTCTATGGGAGGCGCGCGTGCTACATCTCTCGGCGCTGAAGAATGAACATGTTCATTCTTCAGTGCGGGGAGAGGAGCCGCGCGTGCCTCCCATATAGTGTGACACGGAGGCTGGCGGCATTCCGCCGTTCTTGTCATCCTCTGTTTAGTATCCTCATCTTTTGGTCAAATCGGTTAATGGCTGTGTTCACACCTACCGGATCCGCAGCAGATTTCACGCTGCGAGTTAGCAGCGAAATCTGCTGCGGATCCAGTAGTATGAAGGTGAATGGGTCCCATACACCAGCGGATCCGCTGCGTGTATGGGACCCGGCCCCTTTAACCCCCGCGCCGCCGGCTGAAAGCCTGCCCGCAGCCCCTTTAATTCCCAGGCCGACTGGATCCGCAGCGGATTTCGCTGCTAACTCGCAGCGTGAAATCTGCTGCAGAGCGTCTCTCACTCTGGAGCACCTGTCCTGTATTACACACACAACCTACTGATGTGAATGGACACAATGTAATACTTAAAGGGGTTATCGACCACTTTCTTCCAGAGACAGCCCCACTCTTGTGTCCAGCTTGTCCAGTGTTTAGCTGCTTAATTCCATTGAAGTGAATGGAGCTTAATTGCAAACCGCACCTGAACTGGAGACAAGACATGTTGTCTCTGAAAGAAAGGGGCCATGTTTTTGTAGCACTGGATAACCCCTTTAAAGCAACTCTGTACCCAAAATCTGTCCCCCCCTAAACCACTTGTACCTTGTAGCTGTTTTTAATCCAAGATCTGTCCTGTGGTCCGTTCTGCAGGGGATGCAGTTATTGTCCTAAAAACAACTTTTAATCCTGCAGCGCTGTGTCTAACGGCCGGGGCTTACATTTGTATATGCATTAGGCTGGCACCACCTCTCCGTCCTTCCTCCCCACCCTCTTCATCATTAGGAATGATCCAGGAACATTTACTGCTGTTTGAGCTCTGCACAGGTGTATTAACAATCCAGCCCACGTTCATTATGCACACAGGTGGGGAATAGGAAGCAATCTGCCTGGAGCATTCCTAATGATGAGGAGGGTGGGAAGGAGGGACAGAGAGGTTGTGCCAGCCTAATGCCTATACAAATGTAAGCCCCGGCCGTTAGACACAGCGCTGCCGGATTAAAAGTTGTTTTTATGACAATAACTGCATCCCCTGCCGAACGGACCCCAGGACAGATCTTGGATTGAAAGCAGCTATCTGACGGTACAAGTGGTTTTGGGGGGGGGGGTCAGATTGTGGGTACAGGGTCGCTTTAATTACCCCTGTAGTGGTGCTGCAAGAAAACCAAGTACTGCCCGGTTTCCTGATGATCCTTGGTGGTCTCAGCAGCGTGCACACTGTTATCAGCTTATTTTGATAGGACTCTCCAAACAAGTAAGGGCTTTCCAAACCAGAGTACTGGCAGCCTTTTAGACCTCCAGGGTAGGCTCACATACATAATAATAGCTGTTTACACAATGTAAAGTCGGCCGGTGGCCGGTGAACATAGCCCTATTAATTATTATTTGGAATATTTATTGTTGATAATATTAAAAACACTATTATATGTGTACTGTATGGTGGCAATATTTGTGCTCTTGATTTGACAACTCTAAGGTGATATTATCAGTGCACTGTATGTTACTGTTATTCACAGTTGGCACCATATGGCAGTAATTTTTGACTTCTTAAGATATGCCATTGTAGTAGTTCGACCTCAAAAGATCAACAGATAATGCCCTAACAAGCTGATGGGGAAATGCATTAAGAAGTTTTATATGTATATTACAATGAAAAGAAGTGTGTTATGTATGTACTGTAATGCAGAGACATATTCACCATGCAGCTTTGGTGTTCTATATAACTAGGTTTATTTTTGTCAATTTGGTGGTGTGGTAGGGACCTTACTCCTACAGGGTGGGAGAAAAAAAAAACAGAAAACATATACGACCCTCTGGTATAAGGGGTATTCATACATACTGGAGAAAAAGGACTTGTACAGATGGCATGTATGCTCCTTATCTAGTCCCATATATGACTGTAAACAGGAATATCTGGGTATTTCCAGGCAACATCATAAAGAACCGTCATGTGGAACCAATATGCATGTAAAAAACATCCAAGGATGACGTCACAGATGTAACTAAAAGTCATTCATTACCATCTCATTACCATCAGCATGGGGGTTCTTTAATTGTACTGAGGAAGATATAATAGGATTTTATGACCAGATCTACTCCTACAGTCCAGAAGAACTAACAAAACTGTAAATTCATCTTAGATCCTTGTATGGCAGCCCATAGAGCTCTATATGGTGGAGCCATTGATTTTGAGTGTTGCCATATAGTGCTAAAGAATACCTCTGTAATATGGCTACCTAGGTTCTAGGTAGTGTATTATACTTCCATACAACTGGATTGATAATATGGCCGTGTCCATGAGGCCTTATACAGGACCTTTGTAATTTTTTGGAGGGACATTTATTTTTTATTATAAATAGAGATGAGCGAACCTCAAGCATGCTGGAGTCCATCCGAACCCGAACTTTCGGCATTTGATTAGCGGTGGCTGCTGAACTTGGATAAAGCCCTAAGGCTATGTGGAAAACATGGATTTAGGGCCCTATTCCACTGGACGATTATCGTTTGCATAATCGTTAACGATTAACGATCTCAAACGACCGCTATTGCGAAAGACCTGAAAACGTTCAGTCATTTCCATGGAACGATAATCGTTACTTATGATCGTAATTGCGATCGTTTCTCTTCGCTATTTATTCGCTATTGCATTCGTATCTATTGCGAACGACTGAACGATGTCTTATTCAATGTGAATGATTTGCGAACGTTTTGCGAACGAGCAACGATAAAAATAGGTCCAGGTCTTATAAAGCGATCAACGATTTCTCGTTCGGTATTTAATCGTTAACTGCATTTCAACCGAACAATTATCGTTTAGATTCGAACGATTTAACGATAATCTGAACGATAATCGTCCGGTGGAATAGGGCCCATAGTAATTGGCTGTTTTCCAGACAACGTTAGAGCTTTATCCAACTTCAGCAGCCCCCGCTAATCAAATGCCGATCGTTCGGGTTCGGATGGACTCGAACCCGAACCCGGTTCGCTCATCTCTAATTATAAACCAAAACAGAGGACTTGACAGTATCAATGATACTCTGGTGCCACAAGAGATGTTGTGTGTGTTATTTTGACTTGTCCAACCAAACCCACTTACAAACTCAGACCACAAAATGAAAGACAATGCTGTAATAACTTTTTTTCATAACCTTACATAAGCAACTAGCTCATGCCAGAGCTTAAAGTGAATCTGTACTTACCAACCTACCCCTTCCCCCAAACTATTGGTATCGTTCAAATGCTCAGAATAAATCCTTCCAGTCATGTGACTCCTAATACATTTGGTGCTGTTGGCGTGAAAAACGTATTGTCTAACATTGTTTATGAAACAATTGCAATATAACAACTTTTTTTTCCACTTTATTATTATGTTTTTTCAGAGGTTTTCCTTCATTTTGAACCAGACCGTGATGAAGAATGGACAACAACATATAATAAAACTTCTAAAGCCTGAAACACCTAACAGGATTCAGCATAGATGGAAGAGTTCTGACAGTGTTGGAGCAGGCTGAATATCTTCTGTTTTTCTAGTGATTACTATTTGTTAAATATATATATATATATCATTTTTTTAAAATTTCTGCTTCAAAGTGTCACTGTCGTTATAACTTTCAAAATCTTAATCAACAGTAGATATGAAATAAAGCAAGTTTGCAATATATATTCATTATTTTTTGTTGTTGTTATCATGCTATAAAACAAAGCTAAACTTACCAGAAATCCAGGTCCAGTCTCCTGTAGGCAGATTTTCTGACTTGTGCTGGTTGAAAAAAAACAGACTATAAACAGGAATCCGGCCACTACAGAGAGTCACGGCTCAATGTGTCAATCAATCCCATGACTGCCTTCTCTCTGTGAGTGCTCAGATGGCCTGGGATACACAGGACTTCCTGTTTTCTGACTGTTTTCCTTTTTTTTTTTTTTTTTAAGAAAAAAACAGTCAGAAAACAGGAAGTGCTGTGTTCTCCAAGATAACTAAAAGATAAAAAATGAATGTATATGGCAAACTTGCTTTATATCACATCTACTGTTGATTTAGATTTTAAAAGGTATAACGACAGTGACGCTTTAAGAATAAATCTACACACATATTTGTATATATACTATTTAGAAAGTAATATAATAAATGTTTAACACATATTAGGAATAGCAGCATCCGTTACAAAGTAACAATTATATTATTTTATTATTTATCCCACACAGTTAACATGGTAAAATAAAACCCGCTAGGATTGCTATATTTTGTCATTCCGCCACACAAAAATGGGGGGGAAAAGCCATATGTATTCTAAAATGGTACTAATAAAATGTACATTTTGTCCCGCGCAAAAAAATCAAGGCTACTCCGCTTAGGATGTGATCATGGAAAAAATGAAAATAAATAAATACATTACTTGGGCATTAAGGCCCAGAATTTATGCCAGGAGAAAAGGTTAAAGAAATTATTGAGCAAAAATAATAATGAATAAAAATAATAAAAACAATACAATTTTTTTCACAATTAAATAATTCCCTATAAACAATGATTTATTCCCAAAACATACAATACAGTTATGATCCAGTCTGGAGGTACTTTATTATACCAAGTGTCCTGTTGATCTAAGAATAAGCTAATAATTCGTTCATGTCCCCTAACACTTTACTTGCTATAAAGATCTGTTTGCTAACCTCGGAATCTTATTTGCTTTGGGTCTTTTTTTACATTAGGGTGTGTACTTCCTCTGTTCAATACTTCCCTATTGTGGAAGGATATCGACTATGTGAGAAAATCGTCACGTCTTCTTATTTACTGGTCATTATATAGAAATTAAAACCTCAACTTCAAAGGTATAATAATAAAATAGTCATAAAAAAACAATCACTTAAAAAAGATCCTATGTTATAATCATTGAATGTAACCTAAACATTTTAATAATTAAAAACTGTCTACTAATTATAATAAAGAAGTGACTTAAATTATTCAGAAATCAGGATGTGAATTTAATTCATAGTAAAAAAAAAAAAAAAAAGAAACCAAAAGCTAAAAAAGCCAATGCAAACATCGGTAATCTCAGAAGTGTGAGGTACAATGATAAACACAATAAAATGTTTTCCTTTGTTGACAGCTTAGAAAGGAAAGCGAGAGACTAAAATATGTTCTATTAACGTCTTTTCAGGTAACATAAAAGCAAAAAATTTCGGTAATTTTAAAATCTAAAAAATTTTAAACAGTGAATAATTAAAAGAAAAATTCTAAATAGTTCAGATAGGATAGGATTTAAATCCTCCGGCTTGTCTCTTATCAGACATTTTGTTCCGGCACCATTTTTATGACTGGTGGTAAAAAAAAATGTTGGGAAACAAAAGAAAAATATAAAAAGCCTATATAAACAGAACTATCATGAATTACGCAGCATTGCCCCCTTACCGTATGTGACTTCCATGCTGGCATTGGGCTGAGTGTTGACATTGACCATGTCTTATGGTTTTCTTCAGTTTAGAAAATAGTTAACAACCGACATGGAGAAACAGGTCCAACCAAGTGAATGCTGCGAGGCGAGGTGTTGTAAAACAAGGCACGGTAGTGTGTCGAGCTGTTATCATATTGATTCTCTTAATCAGGACTAATGTAGAAAGACATGTTAAACAGTAACCAGCTTCTTATGGTGACCAACCTACAAGGTAGTTATAGCAACACAATGCCTGAAACTCAAACATAACCCTTTACTGCTCCTCATCCCTTCTGTCCTCAATACATACAGTCACATTTTATTTTTTATGTTTTATTTATAGTTAAAATGTATTTAAATAAATAACTATCCCTCTGGGCCCTAATGCTACCCTTTATTTATCTTATGTTTATGTAATACCGCAGCACCGGATAGATTTATTCACTTAGGGAAAACTGCAACGTTTCAGCCAGAAGTGCCTGAGAAAGACTCCAGTGGGGTTGAAACGTTGCAGAGTGAATGAACACGATTGCTTTTGGAAATCTGTCCGGTGTTGCGGTGTTGTTGGTTGGAATTTATCTGTCTGCCTCTTGGTCCTGGGGAGGCACACCGCTGGCACAACCACTTTTTGGAGTGCTGCATTTACTCTTTTTGTATCTATTTATCTATCTATCTATCTATCTATCTATCTATCTATCTCATATCTATCTATCTATCTATAAACCAGAAAGTAAAAGCAGCACTTCGTAGAAGGTAAATATCGGGTGCCCGCAGATCCAAGTCGAGACCAGGGACCGTGCTAAATAGTAATGGAAAATCCACAGCACTCCTTGGTAAAGTTCACGGTGCAATTTATTTGAAAAAGCAAGTGCCGCATACAGACTCTGTATGCTGCACTTGCTTTTTCAATAAATTGCACCGTGAACTTTACCGAGGAGTGCTGTGAATTTTCCATTACTATCTATCTATCTATCTATCTATCTATCTATCTATCTATCTATCTACTCTTGTCAACTTTAGTTAATTTTAAATAGTTTTAAATAGTGTGATATATAATTACTGACAATGTTATCACATTAGTTTGTGTAATAGTTGTGTTCTCTGTGGTGGCAGAATACCTGAGGCCTTAGTAATGTATTGATCGTGGAATATCTCATTACGTATAACCATGCTAACCATACATAAGTGACCTCTTTTACTCACCCATCAGGCAAATGACATTTTAGAGGTACTGGTACAGAACTGATCATTTTCCACAAAATATGGTGCCTTTGGTAAGAGCCTGTATGATGGGACAGAGTAGCCAGATATGCTGACTGGTTGGGCTTGATGCTGATTTGAAGGTTCACACATGTTGGATGTACTTAGCATTACCACAATGAAAGATAGCTGGACAGCAATAAAATTATACATTTTCATTGCTTTATTGCATATGTGAAGACATATATTTTATTAATAATATTAACATTGTTGCATAATGTGCAATGCAGACTATCTATCTATCTCCTATCTATCTATCTATCTATCTATCTATCTCGTATCTATCTATCTCCTATCTATCTATCTATCTATCTATCTATCTATCTATCTATCTATCTCGTATCTATCTATCTATCTATCTATCTATCTATCTATCTATCTATCTATCTATCTATCATCTATCTCCTATCTATCTCGTATCTATCTATCTCCTATCTATCTATCTATCTATCTATCTATCTCGTATCTATCTATCTCCTATCTATCTATCTATCTATCTATCTATCTATCTATCTATCTATCTATCTCTTTTTACCAGAGTAACAATCTTATGTATCAATCATTTTGAAACTGTCATTTAATTAATATCACTTATAATCCTGGAATACCAGGCTATGTTCACACTGCGTATGATTCCGTCCGTAGTTCGTACGCTGCCGTACATGTGCGGCTGAAACTTCGGGCGTGGAAAAAATCGACATGTGGCCGGAGGCGTACGCACCGCGAACATACGCCCGTAGTACAGTTATGCTTCCCTAGCTTGTTTCGTAGTGATCTCAAACAGGTCATTTACTTGGAAATCTTCGCCCAGCCCAATAAAACACACAGAACCTTTTGGATCGAAAAATCAAGTTCAATTTGGCTGAAATAAGTACTTCGTACGGGACCGCACTGAAATCCACGGCCGGGAGTTGGAACATTTCCGTCCTCAAACAATGGTCGTGTTCATTTTTCACAGCGCCACATACGATCCGGCCGTAAGCTCATACGTAGTGTGCATTGTGCGGCCGTATATCGTATACTTTCAAGCGAACGCATCAACCTCAAAACTACGTGCGTATATTCGAAAGATACGTAGTGTGAACATAGCCTTACAGTGCATCATCATCTTACATGTTGCATACTATCGCTATGTAGACTGTATGTCATTGTTGCATTGTGTGCATTGTCAATGAGCAAAAACATTAAAATACATATTGTATTATTATTATTATTATTATTAGTTTCAAGTGTTGGTTGTTATTCTGTATTACTATGTTCAGCAACCTATGAGCACCTAATTTTTCCTAAGGTTTAGGCTATGTTCACACACCGTCCAAACGACAGGCACCGTCCAAAAAACAGTCCGTCATTTTAACGGCATGTGAACATAGCCTAAGCATGATGTCCAGGCCGAGTATCTCACTACCATGGTGAAAGTTCAATCTGTTTGAACCCCAAACCCAATAAAGCCCACTGCACATAACATCTCTGCAGTGCTGAATGAGTGTACTGACATGTTACTCCTCCGGTAAACCACCCCAGTACTTTCATCCTTCCCCTAGATAATAATAAAATAAACACATCATGGAATCTTGGATTTATTTTAAGTCGTATAACACACACATTTGCAGACAAACATTATAATATAATAATATTATATTATATAATATTTATATAATATAATATTTCACAAGGTTCATATATTGGAGAGGTGTTGTATATACAATGAGAACAGAAAACTGTACATGGGCCATAGGTGGCGTTTGTGCTTTCTTGACGTGGATCTTCTTGAGTATCGGCACATTTTGTAAAACTAGAACACTATCAAATTTCCTTAAATCCACCTCATAAAGAGGGTTATAAAAATAGAAATTATGGGGCTTTCTTTCAGACACAGCGCCACTCTTTTTGTGTTTGGTATTGCCACATAGTTCCAGGGACTGAGCTGCAATACCTGACACAGCCACTGCACTAAAGTGGAGCTGTTTTTAAAGAAAAGCACCATAGTTTACTAATCTCCTACAGCCTCCTTGCCAATAAATCTGCTTCTCCGTGAAATAATATAGGTATGAAAATATGAAAGTATGAAAATATTAAGACGCACCTTCACTTATGCAAATACTTAGCTTACATAGTGAGGTGTCTTAACTAGGATTTTAAAACATGACTACTTTCATCCAAAACCAGCACCATACTTGTCCACAGGTTGTGTGTGGTATTGCAGCTTAGACCTGACCTGTAATACCAGATGCAACTTATGGACAGAAATCACACTTTTTTTTTTTGAAGAAAGCAGGCATATTTTTCAAATCCTTTACAACTCTTATGAATACTGTCAGCAGAACTTCTATAGGTTATTTCTGTGCATCTCTCACAATACAACAAAGCAGAATCTGCTCTGCTTGTAAAAACTAACAAGATGGCAGCAAGAGTAAAAATGTACCCCCAGTGTTTGTCTACCATCTGCTCTGCAAAGATCAGTGTGGGGAGACGAAGCTGGCGCTGGACGATACAGTTGCTGAGGAAAAGGTCCGACGTCCAGTAAGTTCTGTACACAAGTATCGTTAATCTGCGTGCTCCCCACACTGATTTTTGCAAAGAAGACAGGAAACCAATGCTGGAGGTATACTATAAGATCATGGAACCTGAGAGTTGATAGGAAACCAGCAAAAGTTTGAAAGCATATGAGTTTTAGGATACTGTATATTCCCACTTTGGAAACATAGCGGAAAAAGGCGGCTGTCACATGATCATGATTAGCCGCCTCCTTTACCCGCTATGTTCCTGAAGTAAGCCTAAATATATCCTGCAGTCACACATACTTCTATTAGTTGGCTAGGACTAGTCATGACTTGGATGACTAGTCCTAGCCACTTTCTGTCACATGACCAAATTCACCATGTAGCTCCAGCCTGATATGAAATAGAGAACAGATAGAGGGGAGTATGACTGCAGGATCAGACTACACAGAAATTGTAGTCTGTAGCCATGGAGACAGCCACCGATTTCTAAAAGCATCTATATTTATATGGTTTCTAGGTTGTATAACACCCAAGGCATCCTGGTTTACACTATTCACAACAGTGATGGGTGCAGAACTGGGACCCCTCCTACCATTGTGCTGTATTTCCATATCACTGACTACTTGAACACTACTTCATAATTATCAGACAACACATTATACATTAAAACACATCCAAATGTAAATGATGAACAATAACACATGTATGTATGATATTAGTATGGATGTAATTATGACTAAGAGCTTGTTCACTACAGCTAGTCTGCTTCCCCCGGTGTACTGCAAAAGAATAGTGGAGGTGACATATAAGTTAAACATATAAGTGCTTTTATATTATATATGAATAATAATGAAAAAAAAAACATGAATTCACAGCTTAATGAATGGTAAGTCAATGCCAGAAATGGTCAGATGTTTACAGAACCGGGCTGAACCAAAAAGCAGCCAATCAATTGACAAGGAATCAGTGACATTACACAGAGGCCTAAGTTAAAGGGGTACTCCCATCTGCACAATTTTTGGCATATCCACAGGATCCACCTATCTCGAGGACGAGGTTCCCCCATACGTAATTTCTGTAACTAACATTGAATTTAAAGGGGTTATCCATTGCTACAAAAACATGGCCCTTTCTTACAGAGACAGCCCCACTCTTGTCTCCAGTTCAGGTGTGGTTTGCAATTAAGCTTCATTCACTTCAATGAAACTGAGTTACAAAACCTTCACCCAAACTGGAGACAAGAGAGGGGCTGTCTGTGGAAGAAAGTGGCCATGTTTTTGTAGTGCTGGATAGCTTATTTAAGAGAAGTTGCGTAGAACCGGGAGTAAATGGGAGCCAAACGGCATAAAATTAACCGCTCAACTTTCTTTAGCTTCCTAAACACCTCTGGCTGCCACAAACACCAAGATTGGTGTGGGCCCCAGAGAGGAAACCCGCATCTATCAAACATCTATGGCATATCCTGGCGACAGCGATACCCCTTTAAAGCTTCTGGGCCTCAGTGTATAATCTGTAGCAGCGCCCCCTAAGATCTGCCAAAGATAATACTGGTATATTCTTACATGGCTTCAGGGCCCTGGTAAAACTAATACCTCTGCCCCCTTATAGCTATGACTCTGACATCAGCAACAAAACAACCAATTAAATGATATGGAGGAAGTGATGTCACTGACCACAAAACCAATTTACAAGGCAGAGACCATGCAACCAATCAATTAACAAGGTGATGACATCACTGATGATATAACCAGTCAATGTGCATAGAAGTGACATCACTAAAACTATTTACAAGGCAGTGACTATGCAACCAATTGATGTTTAAAGCAGTGACATCATTATGAGTTCATTTACATGGGAATAATTTATATAAAGGCACTGCCACCAGTAATGACACAGCCAATCAATGCACATAGAATCTGTGATATCATGGAAAACATTGCCAATCAATATAATACAAGATCAGTGACATCAATGTTTTTGTGACAATGACCCTACAAAAAAATCTGTAAAAATATAAATTCTGAGGTTATGTTTTCAATGTCAGGCTCTTAAAGGGGAATTCCACCATAATTCTTGTTTATAAAATGGCATAAAAACATGCATTTATATGCTCAGCAGAGGAAATGTTTAGATGGAACTCCCCTTTTAGCACTGTAGCTGAATATTTTTATGTTAAAAGAAAATAATAAAAAAAAATTGCATTGATTGCAATGACCTCATATCTATAAACAGGTTCTGTGTAGTTACATAGTTCTCGATAACATCACATGCAGTGATCTAAAAGGTTATTGGTTAGGGTTATGTGCAGGGTAATGGGTGTCTGGCAGAGCAGCTGATGGGTATAAAATGGGCCCATCCCGTAAGACATAAAACAGACAAGTTACTATGTATGTAGTTAAGACATGTCTGGCCGTCTATAGGGTAACGCCAACCCACTTACCCCTAACCAATCAAAAATAACATTCATTATTTTTTTAAAGACACAACTACGGAGCTTCCGACATCACAACATTAAAACCAGCTGAGTTTATTAGACTTTACACCAGAAAAGCACATGTTATTGCTGCACATGCCACCATAGCTGGGGGGACAAGCTGAGCACGGTCTTCCCAATTTGTACGGAGCTTCTCCTATCCAGTTACCCCTAAAAAGAGAAAATAGGGTTATTTTTAGTTAAAGGTGTGTGTAATATTTTAAAGGGCATCTGCAAGATGGTTAAGTGTGTGCTGAAGCACTATACAGCTGAACTGAATTACACTGCCCACAAGTACATGAAGACATCTGCTAAAACACTGTTCCTGTGTATAGTAATATACTAAATAATACTGCTCGTATGCCCAACTATATAACTACTATAATACTGCCTCCTATGTACAAGAATATATCTACTATAATACTGCTCCTATGTACAAGGATATAACTACTATAATACTGCCTCCTATATACAGGAATATACCTACTATAATACGGACAAGAAGAGCGCTGCACCTCACACCTATGGCTGATACTAATGCTTCTCAGCTACATTTAAAAACCAACTCCAGGATGTTGGTATATAATTTGATCAAACTATATTGCCCCATGTACCAGCCTGCAGGTCTCCTGGCTCACATGGATCCCTACACCCCACTGTCACAGGACCAATACCCAGAGGCCCCTGTAAATCCCAGCAGGCACCACGGGCGGAGAAAGCTGTCACCAAACGACACAAGTGTGAACAAGGTCTAAAACACTCACCACACTCCAGCAGGTAGAATGGGAAGGATAGAAGGTACAAGTCATGTGTGCACAGGTGTCTCCTGCTAATTGTGGTCATGTGGGTCTTACCAGGAGGAGTGCAAACACTGAGAAAAGGGAGAAATGTAAAATACGGACAAGAAGAGAAAATAGCGCTGCACCTCACACCTATGGCTGATACTAATGCTTCTCAGCTACATTTAAAAACCAACTCCAGGATGTTGGTATATAATTTGATCAAACCATATTGCCCCATGTACCAGCGTGCAGGTCTCCTGGCTCACATGGGTCCCTACACTAACTCACCACCATGTCAGTCAGCGACCGCCATCCCTGCAAGGCGTGCACAACCAGGGAAGGGAGGCCATAGAACGGCCCTGCAACCCCACTATTACAGGACCAATACCCAGAGGCCCCCGTAGGTGTGAGGTGCAGTGCTATTTTCTCTTCTTGTCCGTATTTTACATTTCTCCCTTTTCTCAGTGTTTGCACTCCTCCTGGTAAGACTCACATGACCGCAATTAGCAGGAGACAGCTGTGCACACATGACTTGTACCTCCTATCCTTCCCATTCTACTTGCTGGAGTGTGGTGAGTGTTTTAGACCTTGTTCACACTTGTGTTGTTTGGGGACAGCTTTCTCCGCCGGCGGTGCCTGCTGGGATTTATGGGGGCCTCTGGGTATTGGTTCTGTGACAGAGGGGTTGTAGGGTCGTTCTATGGCCTCCCTTTCCTGGTTGTGCACGCCTTGTGGGGATAGCGGTCACTGACTGACATGGTGGTGAGTTAGTGTAGGGACCCACGTGAGCCAGGAGACCTGCACACTGGTACATGGGGCAATATGGTTTTATCAAATTATATACCAACATCCTGGAGTTGGTTTTTAAATGTAGCTGAGAAGCATTAGTATCAGCCATAGGTGTGAGGTGCAGCGCTATTTTCTCTTCTTGTCCATACCTACTATAATACTGCTCCTATGTACAAGAATATAACTACTATAGCACTGCTCATATGTACAAGAATATAACTGCTATAATACTGTTCTCTATATACAAGAATATAACTACTATAATACTGCTCCCTGTGTACAAGAATATAACTACTATAACACTGCCTCCTATATACAAGAATATAACTGCTATAATACTGCTCCTGTGTACAAGAATATACCTACTATAATACTACACCCTATGTACAAGAATATAACTACTATAATACTGGTTCCTATATACAAGCAGTAGCGGTCTTGGGCACCACGCATACCACGCAATTGCGTGGGGCCCCCGACATCCAGGGGGGCCCCGCTCTGGTGCCCAAGACCGCTGCGGCTAACTATGTGCGTATGTGCGCCATTGGCTCCCTCCCTGTCAGTTACTCTTGTGGCCGCAGGAAGTGTTTTCCCTGCGGTCACAAGAGGCTGCTCTGTGTCTCTGGTGCCGCCGCTCGAGGCGTCACTGGAGCGCCGGTGCCATGACAACGGGAGAGCGTCCTTATGTGACCGCAGGGGAAACACTTCCCGCGGCCACAAGAGAGAAGAGACGAGAAGAGGAGACGCCGGACCCAGGTGAGTAAAAATGTTTTTTTTTTGTTTTTTTTTGTGTGTTATATATAGGGGGCCTATATAAAACGGGAGAAGCGCACAGGGGGGCTATATAAACGGGGGGAGCGCACAGGTGGCTTTATAAACGGGGGGAGTGCACAGGGGGCCTATATAAACAGGGGGAGCGCACAGGGGGCTATATAAACGGGGGGAGCGCACAGGGGGGCTATATAAACGGGGGGAGCGCACAGGGGGCTATATAAACGGGGGAGCGCACAGGGGGGCTATATAAACGGGGGGAGCTCACAGGGGGGCTATATAAGGGGGAGCACACAGGGGGGCTATATACAAGTGGGGGAGCTCACAGGGAGGCTATATACAAGTGGGGGAGCACACAGGGGGTATATAAAACTGGGGGCAGCACGGAGGGTATATACAACTGGGGGGAGCACACGGGGTATATACGACTGGGAGAAGCACACAGGGGGTCTATATAGTATACTGGGGGAGCACACAGGGGGTCTATATAGTATACTGGGGGAGCACACAGGGGGGCTATGTATAACTGGGGGATCACACAGGTCTATATATAACTGCGGGAGCACACAGGGGGGTCTATATACCACTGGGGACAGCACACAAGAGGTATATACTACTGGGGGCAGCACACAAGTGGTATTTACTACTGTCGGCAGCGCACAAGGGGTCTATATAACTGGGGGCAGCACACAGCGGTCTTAATTACATTGGGACTGCACAGAAGTGCCTATATGCCTCACTACTATACTGGGGCACAGAACATACCTAATTATTAAGTGGGAGCACAGGGACACCTTTAATCTGTGGGGGCACAGAGGGGCGTAACTACTATATAGACATAGAGGGGACCTAACTACTGGATGTGTTGGAGCCTAAAATATTTCTCTGACAGATTCTGGAGGGAAGATTACCAGCCGGGAGAAGACTTCAAGGTGGCCCAGGCTGGACGGAGAGAGAAAGAAAAAAAAGTAAAAGACGCTGATCAGAGAAGACACCTCCTGTAAGTCACTGGATGTAACTGCACTCTGTTATAGGGTCTGTAGTGATAGGGGTCATGGTGTGGCAGTATTATGTTATGGCATCATTGGTAATATCTTCCTGTTTTGTTCAGAGCAGTTTTGAGGTGATATGTAATCTCTGTATGGTGGTAGGAGGGTTATAAGAGGACTACTGGGGGGGGGCAGCGCATGTCGAGGAGGGGGGGCATGGGGGGGCATGGGGGGGCCCCAGACATGACTTTGCTTGGGGCCCCAGAAATGCCAAGACCGCCCCTGTATACAAGAATATAACTACTATAATACTGCTCCTATGTACAAGAATGTACAGTACCTACTATAATACTGCCTCCTATGTACAAGAATATAACTACTGTATGGCCTCCCTTCCCTGGTTGTGCACGCCTTGCGGGGATGGCGGTCGCTGACTGGCACGGTGGCGAGTTAGTGTAGGGACCCATGTGAGCCAGGACACCTGAACGCTGGTACATGGGGCAAAATGGTTTGATCAAATTATATACCAACATCCTGGAGTTGGTTTTTAAATGTAGCTGAGAAGCATTAGTATCAGCCATAGGCGTGAGGTGCAGCGCTATTTTCTCTTTTTGTCCATAACTACTATAATACTGCTCCTATATACAAGGATATAACTACTATAATACGAACTGGAGAGAATGGAACCGCTGCACATCCCATCTATGGCTGATACTAATGCCGCTAGGCCTATATTAAAAATCAACACCAGAGTGTCTGTATATGAATTGATCAAGCCATATTGCCCCGTGGACCACCGCGCAGGTCCTCTGGTCCACACGGGTCCCTACGCTAACTCCACACCGTGTCGGTCAGCGACCGCCAACCCTGCAAAGCGTGCACGTGCAGGGAAGGGAGGCCATGGAACGGCCCTGCAACCCCAATGTCACAGGACCAGACCCAGAAAGCCCCACCAAAACCCAACCAGCACCACCGGCGGGGAAGGCTGCCCCCAAACGACATAAGTATGGATATGGTATTACACTTACCATTGCTGCTCTCACAGAATGGGGAAGACATAGGGTCCAGACATGTGAGCACAGGCATCTCCTGCTAATTTTGGTCATGTGGGTCTTATAAAGGAGTGCTAGCTTTTCAGAGAGGGAGAATTGCAAAACACGAACTGGTGGGGCTTTTTGGGTCTGGTCCTGTGACATTGGGGTTGCAGGGCCGTTCCATGGCCTCCCTTCCCTGCACGTGCACGCTTTGCGGGGTTGGCGGTCGCTGACCGACACGGTGTGGAGTTAGCGTAGGGCATACCTCCCAACCGTCCCGGATTTCGCGGGACAGTCCCGTTTTCGGGGTTCTGTCCCGCGGTCCCGGAACGGCCCCCCCGTGTCCCGCATTTTAAGTGGCCCCAGCGAAAAAAACAATAAATCAGTTACTCACCTGTCCTCCGGTCCCAGCAGCTCCTCTCCCGGCAGAACGCGCACTCCCGTCATCCTCCGGGGCGGGCAGCGGGGGTACAGAGTCACTAACTGTACCGGAAGTGACCTGCTCATGAATCACTTCCGGCACAGTCAGTGTCTGTATACCCCGCTGCCCGCCCCGGAGGATGACGGGAGTGCGCGCTCTGCCGGGAGAGGAGCTGCTGGGACCGGAGGACAGGTGAGTTACTGGTTTATTGTTTTTGCCGCTGGGGCCACACTAATGGGGGTATTGGCTACTCTGTGGGGCGCTATATGGGGTATTGGCTACTATATGGGGGATTGGCTACTATGTGGGGGGATTGGCTACTATGTGGGGGGATTGGCTACTATGTGGGGCACTATATGGAGGCATTAGCTACTATATGGGGGGCATTGGCTACTATGTGGGGCATATATGGCGGCATTGGATACTATGTGGGGCATATATGGGGGATTGGCTACTATGTGGGGCACTATATGGGGGATTGGCTACTATGTGGGGCATATATGGGGGCATTGGCTACTATGTGGGCACTATATGGGGGATTGGCTACTATGTGGGGCATATATGGCGGCATTGGATACTATGTGGGGCATATATGGGGGATTGGCTACTATGTGGGCACTATATGGGGGATTGGCTACTATGTGGGGCATATATGGGGGCATTGGCTACTATGTGGGCACTATATGGGGGATTGGCTACTATGTGGGGCATATATGGGGGCATTGGCTACTATGTGGGCACTCTGGGGGTTTGGCTATTATGTGGGGCACTATATGGGGGTTTGGCTATTATGTGGGGCACTATATGGGGATTGGCTACTATGTGGGGCACTATATGGGGGGATTGGCTACTATGTGGGACACTATATGGGGATTGGCTACTATGTGGGACACTATATGGGGGCATGGCTATTATGTGGGGCACTATATGGGTGATTGGATACTATGTGGGGCACTATATGGGGGCATGGCTACTATGTGGGGCACTATATGGGGCATTGGATACTATGTGGGGCACTATATGGGGCATTGGATACTATGTGGGGCACTATGTGAGGATTGGATACTATGTTGGTCACTATATGGGGGCATTGGATACTATGTGGGGCACTATGTGGGGGATTGGATACTATGTGGGGCACTATAATGGGGGATTGGATACCATATAGGGCATTTTTGGCGGGATTGGATACTGTATAGGGCACTATTCAGTCAGCAGCATGTGGTGACTGTAGGGGAGTGGCTATGGAGGGTTGATATAGGGGCGTGGCTATGGAGGGTTGCTATGGGGGCGTGGCTATGGAGGGTTGCTATGGGGGTGTGGCTATGGAGGGTCGCTATGGGGCGTGGCTATTGGGACCGCGGCGCACATGTCCCTCTTTGCTCTTTGCAAAAGTTGGGAGGTATGGCGTAGGGACCCGTGTGGACCAGAGGACCTGCGCGGTGGTACACGGGGCAATATGGCTTGATCAATTCATATACAGACACTCTGGTGTTGATTTTTAATATAGGCCTAGCGGCATTAGTATCAGCCATAGATGGGATGTGCAGCCGTTCCATTCTCTCCAGTTCGTGTTTTACAGTTCTCCCTCTCTGAACAGCTAGCACTCCTTTATAAGACCCACATGACCAAAATTAGCAGGATATGTCTGTGCTCACATGTCTGGACCCTATGTCTTCCCCATTCTGTGAGAGCAGCAATGGTAAGTGTAATACCATATCCATACTTGTGTCGTTTGGGGGCAGCCTTCCCCGCCGGTGGTGCTGGCTGGGTTTTGGTGGGGCTTTTTGGGTCTGGTCCTGTGACATTGGGGTTGCAGGGCCGTTCCATGGCCTCCCTTCCCTGCATGTGCACGCTTTGCGGGGTTGGCGGTCGCTGACCGACACGGTGTGGAGTTAGCATAGGGACCCGTGTGGACCAGAGGACCTGCGCGGTGGTACACGGGGCAATATGGCTTGATCAATTCATGTACAGACACTCTGGTGTTGATTTTTAATATAGGCCTAGCGGCATTAGTATCAGCCATAGATGGGATGTGCAGCCGTTCCACTCTCTCCAGGTCGTATAACTACTATAATACTGCTCCTATATACAAGAATATAACTACTGTAATACTGCCTCCTATATACAGAGATATAGCTGCTATAATACTGTTCCTATATACAAGAATGTAAATACTATAATACTGCTCCTATATACAAGAATATAACTACTGCTAGTACTGCTCCTATATACAAGAATGTAACTACTATAATACTGCTCCTATAAACAAGAATATAACTACTGCTAGTACTGCTCCTATATACAAGAATGTAACTACTATTATACTGCTCCTATATACAAGAATGTAACTACTATAATACTGCTCCCTATACACAAGAATGTAACTACTATAGTACTGCTCCCTATATACAAGAATATAACTACTATAATACTACTCCTATGTACAAGAATGTAACTACTATAATACTGCTCCTATATACAAGAATATAACTACTGCTAGTACTGCTCCTATATACAAGAATGTAACTACTATAATACTGCCCCTATATACAAGAATATAACTACTGCTAGTACTGCTCCTATATACAAGAATGTAACTATTATAATACTGCTCCTATGTACAAGAATGTAACTACTATAATACTGCTCCCTATATACAAGAATATAACTACTATAATACTGCTCCTATGTACAAGAATGTAACTACTATAATACTGTCTCTCAGGGACATATGAATATTTTTATTCACCTTGGACGCTTGCAAGCAGCAGTAAGTGAATAGGCCCTTGTTAACCTTCATGTACTAGGGTAAATACTGTCCTGTTATGATTGGTTCATGTGAACTTTTAATTTCCTTTGCATGAAATGGAAAAAGTAAAATCCAGGAGAAAGTTTCACTTACTTTATGGAATAATTGCAGACCAGAAGGACAGCTTGTCTCCACGTACTTCCCCACACATTGATGTTATTGCAAGTGTTAATGGCACAGCCTATTTTATTGGACGATGCCCAAACCATCTACAAAAATACAGTTGTAAGAGGATTTCATTAATTATATTGTCATGTATTATCATATTATAACACTATTAACCTATTTATTAAGTCATATTGCCGGTAAAGGACATTTTGTATCGAAGCTGTGCCATACCAAAGTACCTTCAGAAAAAAAATTTTTAAGCAAGTTTCCCCAGCTGCCCTCTTAAGGAAAGACACGACTGTGTTCACATGTAGTGGAATGAGCATTGGTGCTTTAGATTGTGCCGGGATTTACCAAACATGGTGTAAAGTGAAACTGATTCAGTTGCCCCTAGCAACCAGATTCCACCTTTCATTTTCCAAAGAGTCTGTGAGGAATGAAAGGTGGAATCTGATTGGTTGCTAGGGGCAACTGAGCCAGTTTCACTTTACACCATGTTTGATAAATCTCCCCCTATGTGAAGCAGGATTTATTGAGTATCATAATACAAAGCTATTTCATTAACATGTTCTTATGCCATGGCCCGGGTTGCTGGTACTGATATTGGGCCTGCTGGTGGGTTTGGTGTTTTGGAAACCACTTGTCACGGTGACCAGGAATGGTAACACCCACCACTGGACACATGGTAACCGGACCTTGGTTTGGACAGGTGTGAGATGCGGTGTGTAGGTGCAGGTGCGGTGTTAGGGATGACAGAGTCCCACTTTAAACAACTTGTCAACTTTCCTTCAAAAAGATATCTTAGTGCAAACAGTTACAAACAGTGCTTAGGTACTTAGTGCAAAAAATAATCAATACAATAGTCCAACAGGTAAATAGGTGAGTTGATAGAAGAAGCAACCCAGGAGATAGGGATAGGATAAGAGGGCCCTTTCCTATTGTACTATGTACTCTGCTGGGATGTGGTGAAGTGTTTGAAGAATCCTTGTACTCATGTATGGATGAGTCTAGTTATCTCACCTAACCGCCTTCTGCCCCACAGTGTCAGGTGACCCGTCCTATTGGGGTAGTACAAGTCCAAGTTCTCTGCTCTGGGTGGAGCTGGCTTGTAGTGTCCTTCCTACAAAGCTGAGTGCTTGTCAGTAGAGATCGGTTGAACTTGCGCTGTGCTCCACTGTAGGATCAGTCTTGAGCTTGTCCGTCCCTTTTCTAAGGTGGCCGACTTTAGTATAAAGTGTATGGGCACCTTAAGAATACATATACCGTAGTAGGTGGGGGGCCCTGTTACAGATTTCTCATTGGGGGCCAAGAGCTTTAAGTTACACTTCTGCCATGACAAATTTTCCTTCAAATAGGACTAGATGTGATATAAGCAGATATCAACCTGTTTGAGTCCAAAAAATGTAGAGGAGACAGCACATCCAAAAAGAATCTTCACTTTTAATCACACAAGTGAAGATTCTTTTTGGATGTGCTGTCTCCTCTACATTTTTTGGATATCCTAACACGGACCTAGGTCCGGTCCGGTAAGACAAGCACTCTGACCCACATATGTATCACTGGTGCTGCTTCAATATTTGTTTGAGCCTGTTTGAGTCCAACCACTGCAGATGGTTTCCTACATAAAACCCAAATAAAACAAAACCCGATCTTCACTGACGTTAACAAGTCCACAGAGTCCAATTGTCGGTTTGTCTTCATTGAGCAGAAGTGTAGTTGAAGAGCAGTTCTGGAGAAGTGGAACACTTAATCAAGATTTAAGAAGCAGAAGACCCAGCTGTGGGCTGGAGGATCGGGTCCAACATAAACTCTGCAAGGTATACTTCTATATGAAACCCACCACAGAACCTCGGCCCAACACTTGTGCGTCAAGAACGGCACTTGCTGATTTCCTATTCCTGCCGTTTGGCCAAATATGCTGTAATAGTTTATTTTCGACCTGATGTTATAATATCTGAGCTTCAGAGAGAGGAAAAATAGCAGCTCTGACGGCTCAAAAATAATACACGTTTTATAATTCCTACAAGACGATTCATCTCCTGGAGCCAAAGCAAATGTTATCATATTCCTTTTTAGGTTCACAGGGAGGATTGCTGAAAAATTAGCTGCCTGTAAAAGCGTTGGGTCTCGATGACCTTTAAGAAGAGGAGAAGCCAAGCTTAACACAAAAATATCTCACTTATGCTCAAAGGAACCTGCTGATCAGTAGGACCACTGAAATCTGTAATGAGTTTTATAAAACTTATCCTACACTATGTTGCCCATACACATTAGACTAAAGTTAAAGGAGTTGGCCACTTTATTGTAAGATTGTTAAGTGTACGATATTAGTAAGTGTACTCTCCTCCAGACTGGGCTGCCCTGCTCTGTAGTGAGTCTGTCCATAAGATGGCCGACATGGAGGAGCGTGTCCACCATAGGCATATACAGGTTCAGTGTTGGACACATGGGGGCGGAGCATGGTCACATGCTCCTCCATGTCGGCCATCTTATGGACAGACTTACCAAAGAGCAGCACAGCCTGGAGGAGAGGAGTCTGATTTTAGCTTTATGAGGTACACAGGGAGCTGCCATCAGTAAGTACCATGAGTATTTACTAATACTATATACTGAACTATTTTACTAAAAAATGGCCAACCACTTTAATAAGAAGGTGCGGTTTCAACCAAAAAGATAGTTAATGCATTAAATTTAACAACCAATGGCTCCAGGCTACCGCTGTTCATTCTTCGCCCAATGTGATTGATCATGTATGGCCAGTTTGAACAACTATAATGTCTAATATGATCTACACTGTAAATGACCATCAACCTACTTCTATCCAATGTGCATGGCCACCTTAAAAGTGCCCATACACCTCAGACTAAATTTGACCAATCCCGTTGCTTTTTGCATGTCTATCTAAAGACGGCCATACACCTTCAATAACTGTCGGATGAACGATTGTTCAACTGACAGTTATCTATCCCTTTATCTCTCCATCCCCACACACACAGGATAGTTTGGCACAGCCAAGGGTTTCTGTGCATTCTATGGAGAGGGTAGGGGTATGCCGCAGCTGGACTCTCTCTGAGTACAAAGGTATTGGGCAGTGATTTGCCATCATGCCTGACCCCTATCGCCACAACATTATCTGACAGAAGTATAAAGTGCATGGGGCTTTTAGGTGTATGGCAGCCATCCAAGTCTCCAACATCAGATGTCATAGAGAGAAGGATTGAGCTTGTTGGATTTTCACTTCCTGACCCTACTGTTCTAAGACAGATGAGCCAGAGTCAGAGGTCAAAAGTCAAAAGTGGGAAGTATGGGCAAGTCACGGAGAGATAACTTTCAGCAAACTGATATTGAAAATGTAGGGCCACCTTAAGCCCTTCTGGATGGTCATAAGAATCGAGAAAGTTACCACAGTCCACAGTCCCCTTACATATGCAATAGCCTGTGTGTCCTGCCACGCTGTGGATGAAGGTGCATTGTCATTCATTGCACTGAATCACACCACGGCAGATGTGTTTTCTACATCTCCAGCCCCGCTATCTGCAAACTCCTTCAGCAGAAGCACCAAGAGTCCGGGCCGACCGTGTAAAAACATCTGTATTTCTACAGGAATTGCCAGCTGTCACTTAACACTTCTCTGCTGAAGGGAAAGTGAAATGTGAGAGGAAGCCATTCTTCCCTAGAAAATAAATATCTGACTGTAAGATCGGACGCAGGAAAACCGTTTATGGAAAAATATTTAACTGCCTGCAGATGGTGGGTGAGGTGCCAGAGACGGGGAAAGGGAGGCCGCGAGCAGGCAAGTTACTAGAAAGTATTGGCAGACTCCTATACCAAAGTGGGAAGATTATTACTAGGAATTTCAGGCGATTCTGGGTAGATGTGGGAATAAAAAATAATTATAAATTTTTTTAAAAAAATTGATTTAATTTTCCAGTTATTATTAACCCCTTAAATGTGTTGTCCCACAAAGAGAAACAGGTCTAAACTGATGCAATATGTGAGACATATTTGTATAAGCATTTCTGAAAATAACATTTGAGGGATATAGACTTACTAATCCCTCATGATAACCTTTTGTCCTTGGTTATGACCCTCCCTTTGGGCACCCACTAAAGTGTGGTCACACGTTCCCAGTTCATGATCTATCACATTAGTATTGGCAGCTAGTGATGAGCGAATACCGTTCGATCGAATAGATATTTGATCGAATAGTGAGATATTCGAATATTCGATATTCGTACGAATATCCCGCGAATATTCAATAAATATTCGATATGCGTTCAAATCCCCCAGCTTCCGTTTTTACCCTCCAAATGGTCAAATAGATGTTTTTCACTTATCGAATACTTGTTCCCATAGACTTTAATGAAATCGAATATTCGATCGAATATTTGAATATTCGCGGGATATTCGTACAGATATCGAATATTCGAATATCTCACTATTCGCTCATCACTATTGGCAGTTGGTCTTCATTGCCATGTGTTGCATGGCAACAGCAGGGTGCATGGGGGAGAAGAACAGTACAGGGACCTAAGCTATGTATATGAATTTACTAACCTTGATGTGTGGGACAACCCCTTTAAGTGTAGCGTACTAGAGACACTGAATTTTTACATTCCAGAAGGGAATTGTAGTATTGGGGGTTTCTGTAATCCCGACCTACAATATTATCTAATTTGACAACGTATTATCTCATTTGACAAGTTCTTCCCCACCCCCCAATATTAGCACTTTACCAATGTTTATCTTATTGTAGACACCCTCAAATAGATGATATATGTTCCTGTTAACAACCCCAATATATATTTATAGGACTGTCCTGTAAAATGGACTACAAAAGGGGCGGGGATTGTAAAAATTTGCATTTAAAGGTACATGCGGTTTAGAAGATCTGTGTAGCATACCTGTGTATAGTGGCTGCAGACTGAGCCGCTGCATTTGCTAGGACAGCTGGGATTACACTCTCGTGGGTAGGGGAAGGAGTAATGTTGCCTCTCTTCATACCATGCCTTCACCAGATCTACTATAGATCTGTACCTGCAAAATAAATCCATACAATATTGGAGATATGTCACTTGGAGCTCTTTGATCCCAATGCAAAACTATAACAAGGCCCTCACCTACTGTATAATACTGGGGCCCATCAGGCATCAGGGTCAGGGTGAGACTGCTACTTCTACACCCATATAGCTAAACTCTTCCTAGATAAGAATTTTGTAGTTACATTACAGCTGGAAAGCCGCACTGTGTCCTCTGCCTCTATAATAGTGGGGTCGGCAGAGCTCTGTGTGACAGTAGTGTACGAAATGACTCCCAGAATAAGGCTGATAACGCCCATCATCTGCCAGCTCTGTAGTCTATGGATAGCTGCAGAAGTCTGGCCTTACATACGCCACTTTGCTCGGATCATTGTTTACTTATCTCTATTTACTTACACAGGGAGGACAGGTTGGAAAACCAATGATGTCACAGATGAGATCACATGGTGGATTTAAAGGGCATTTCCTCTTTAAATTAAATATTCTATGAAAAACAACGTAAGTGCTATTATAGAATCGCCCAGCTCGGGCCTAGATGACAAGCTTCTTAGGTATACAGTGCATGGCTCCTGCTTTGTCAAGAATCCTCATGATGATTGTATTACTACAACATTTTTTGAAGGGCACAGATTGGCTTATAAATAAAATAAAAAAATAAGTGCCTGATACCCAGCTGCTGCTATTTTGACAGTTCCCGATCCTGGTGCAGTTTTCAACACAAAGGAAATTTCTGTGTAACCCTGGGTTCACACTACGTTTTTGCAATGCATTTTTTTCATCCATTTTTTTCCGAAAACGGATGAAAAACTGATGAAAAAAACGGATGCAATTGTGTGCATCCGTTTTGATCCGTTTTCCATTGACTTTCATTATAAAAAAAGAATGGATCAAAACGTTTTTTTTTAATGTACACAGAAACGTAGTCAACCTCATTTTTCTGTCTGTTAAAAAAAACGGATCCATTTTGATCCGTTTTTTTTTTTTTTAAATAATGGAAGTCAATGGAAAAACAGATCAAAACAGATGCATGCAATTGCATGCAAAAACGGATGGAAAAAAACGGATTGCAAAAACGTAGTGTGAACCCAGCCTTAGGCCTCATTCACACACCCTCATTTACATTACCCTAGTGATGCGTGCTGCAAAAAACGGTCCTAATTACAACATGTCCAGATTTTTTGCGGCACGGGTTGCGGCCCCGTATACACGTACGGACGTGTTAAAGGGGCCATTGAATAACATTGGTTTTATGTTCTGTCCACAATTGCGTACCTGCAATTGCAGACAGTACAACGAACGTGTGAATTAGGCCTTAGCAATCAATGCCCAATGCAGTGACCCACCTAAGCCACTGATTGGCCAGTTGTTTCCTGTGTGATGAGCCATCTTAGTTCAGTCGTTTCAGCCTAATCTTGACCTAGACATAACTAGATTTTGCTGATTCCAAAATGGGGTGATACTGCGCCTGGGGAATCCATTACAGTAGGCTATGGATGCTTTACGTATACTGCCCAACCCAGAGAATCAATGCACCAGGACACGATAAACCAATGCAAGATTACTACCAATGTTCAATGCCACACATTTTTTATTTATTCATTTATAAAAAAAAAATTAAAACCAGGGGTCTCTCCTATTTTCCATAATCAGCTAAATGCTAACCAAGAAGCAGCGTGGAACTACTATGGTAAGGGCCATTTAATTTGGCTGCTAGCAGCCAAACATCTATAGTCTGCTGCCGCCCAGGCCTCAATAAAGCATCCTTAGCTCACTGTATGTATGTATGTAAGGGATTAGATGTAACACACCAACTAAAGTTTAAGCTTGCGGTCAACCAAACATTTTGCAAACTTGGGACAAAACTTGGGTTTGCTGGTTAGTAGTGATGAGCTAACCTGCCGAACGCTCGGCATTAGACTTCCACTGCCCAGAGAAGTTGGATGCAGCCCTAGGGCTGCCAGAAAAACATGGATACAACCTATGCCTATGTATCCATGTATCCATGTTTTCCAGGCCTCCTTAGGGTTGCATCCAGCTTCTTTAGGCAGCAGAAGTCAAATGTGGACCGTTCAGGTTTGGATGATCCGAAAGTTCGGCAAGTTTCATCATCACTACCGGTTTGGTTTGCTCAACACTGGTGATCAGGAAGAGCAGACTGTCCAGGATTGGGGAGGACAGCATTGTTTATTCTTTTATATTCCAGTCAGCATGGTCCCCCAGTATTTTGACTCTATTCTTTTTTGCACCATGTGATCATGTGATGTCGCACAGAGATAAAAAATGACTTCAAGCAGTGTGTGAGCCAGGTGATTGGTATCTGGTCATGGGGGAGTAGATACGGTGGCTTCCAGTTTTTCCACCATTTTTGTCCCTGGAAGATATGACCTGGCATGGATCCCTTCTCCAACAGGTTATAGTTATAGAGTCTCCCCCCTATTGGGTCTCCTTCATCAATAGCAAAAATACTGTCCTTGTCGTCCATAGCAACCAATCACAGTGTATAAAGTAACATAATGGAAGATGAGCTCTGTGGTTTCTATGAGCAACAAGGCCTGTTAGGCAGTGCTGATAAATGAGGCCTACTGTCTCTTTACTGGGAGGCGGAATGGATGAGACGACCAATGACTTTGGTGGTAAAAGAAAGGTGTTACTCAGAGGAGTTGTCACAGTCACCATAACATGGCACTGGGGGATCATGGGAAATAAGTGAAGCCTTCGATTTTCTAGGTAAGGGTGGATTCATACTGTATCAGCTTCACAGTGAAATCCGCTAAGATACTGGTTTCTATTAAAGTCTATGGCCCTCCATTCTTGCAAGAATGTATCAAGCTATAGACTTATAGGGGGAAGAAGAGTGTAAAGTAGAACTGCCCCTAGCAACCAATCAGATTCAACTTTTCATTTCTCACAGACTCTTTGGAAAATGAAAGGTGGAATCTGATTGGTTGCTAGGGGCAACTGAGCCAGTCTCAATTTACACCATGTTTGATAAATCTCCCCCTTTGATTCTATATGCTATAGACTGATATGCTGCATTAATGGAGTGCAATAGACTTAAATAGAAATCGGTATCACAGCGGATTTCACGTGAATCCACCCTAAATGTTTATTGCTAGTCATGGCAGTTCCTCTTTCATAGATTTTATTGGGAGGGCAATGCACTAAGTATAAGAGGGAAGTACAGTAACTATTATCACAGGTCGATAAATGGCCTCAATAGTTGGTTAACCCTTATATGCAGGGCCATCACATATCCTCTCATGCTTACCTATTTGGGTGTATTTTTTCATCACCAAAGGCACAGCCCCCCCACCCATCTGGGCCCTTGTTGTAGAGGTGCCCCTATGCAACATAGGCAGATGGTAGATGGGGGTTATGCTGCAAATGCTGCATTGTGGCCCAGGAGCTTTGTTATATTGCAGTCTCTATTTCCAAAAAGCTACAGCTGGATAAAATATCTGTGTACCTGCCAGAATGGATAGAGAGGTTCTGACCCACATAGCGCATCAACTGGTTAGGCCCATGGTCCCATTTGCACTGGTTGGCCCAGGAATCTGCGGATTTGGCTAACCGTTCATCCCACACCTTCATGGAAAAAAGATATGGACAATGGTGAATAACACACATGATAAAGAAAGTGCCTAGTCTCATTGCAAGTTTGACACCAGTGTTCTAGAGTATCACTTTTCTTCTATCGCAAGTATTGAAGTGTTATTATCAGCACCTCATTGTTCTTCTGAAACACAAATATCGGTGTTATCAGTGTATCACATATTGTTATTCTATCATCTTTAATGGGCTCTATAGGATTAATCGAGTAAAATAGGAGTCAGTGTATCATTGTAGAAATCCAAGTGTTAGTGTGTACAATTATCAATGCATTAATAGTGTAGCCTTCCTGCTGCCTCTGTGTCAATATTTTAATGTTCTGGAGCCCGAAGCATCAATGTACCAATTTTCTACAGTTTGAAGTGTTGTTGTGTTAATTTATAATTGTCAACTGTGCCAATATTCTAGAGCTTCATGTGTTACTGTATCAATGTTCTACAAACGTCAATGTTTAAATATTCTAGGGTTCCAGCTGTCGCCATGTGGCGTTCCAAGTGTCATTGTGTCAATATTCCAGACTTCCAAATGTCAACCTGCCAATGTTCTAAAGTTCCAAATGTCAATATGTTCTAGTGTTCCAAGTTTCAATGAATCAGTGTTCTAGCGCTCCAAGTGTCACTTTTCTACAGTTACAACTTTCAAAATGTCAAATATTCTAAAGTTTCAAGTGTCAATCTATCAGTGTTCTAGAATTCTATGTAATGGCACACGGATGTGTCCCCTACCTACCAGTGTCCAGGTATGGGTTACCCCCTATCTGCTCTAGGTTGCTTTGCACTGTGATCACCTGCCTTTCTTACAGCCTACTTGTCCTCTGGCAGTTTCTCTTGCTCTGAGCTGGCCTCCTGGAGGATTGGGCTCCCTCTAGTAGCAGACATCACCTGTTCACCTGTATTTATAAGCTCAGCCCATAGGCTCTGGAGTCTTCTGGCATGTTCTCCTGAGGGTATAGCTCATTTGTTGGTGTTTGTCAGTCAGCAACCACGTCTGTGCTACATGGCTTTCCGGCGTTTCCTAGCGATCTTCTTCTTCTTATTTGGATCTCTATCTATTCCTAGTTCCAGCTCAGCTTCAGTCTGAAATATGTCCTAAAGCTGAATCCTGCACTTCTACCACAGAGAAAGAGCACCTAGTCCCGGACTCCAGCACTCCTCCAGTTCTTCAGTCAGTGGTCACCAAGGTCACCTGAGGGTAGCAACTCTGGAGTTTCCGGAATCGAAGTCTAACTGGTCTTGTGGCGGGCGCTGGTGAGAACCAAACGCTCCTTAGACTCCACTCCTCGGGGAAGGAACACCAGCACTCCTCATGATCCAGGGGTGTCAATATTCTAAAGTCTTTCAGTGTCAATGTGTCAATATTCTAAAGTTCCAAGTGTGTCAGTGTTCTAGAGTTACAAGCGTCAAAATTTCAAAGTTCTCGAGTCCCAAGTGGCAATGTGTCACAGTTCCTAAGGGTCTGAAGTCTAATTTTTCTGGAATTCTAAGCATCTGTGTATCATTGCTCTTGAATCTCTGCATATCATTGTGTTAGAATTAGTAAAAGCATCACTGTATTAGTAACTTAAGTCTGTCAAACGCTAATACGCTTTTTAGATCTCCAAGTTTTGGTGTCATTGTAATAGAATCTCACAGATTAGGAATGGATAATTGTTCTATAGTCTTCTGGAACCCCAAATCTCATTGTTAGGATTAACCTGCAAAGTCTTCTAGATTGTCAAGTAATATTTTACTCTGTAAAAGTGTGTTGGTTACTTGTTCATAGTCTTGTCCTATAAATCCTGGTATGTATTGTCAGGCATTTAAAGGAAATGTATATCGCCTAATCTGTTTCTAACTTTTAAATGTAATTTTTGTATTTTTTTGTCGTACAAATTATGGGTACAGCCATCTTATTTGGGCTGTTTTTAACAGCATTTAGTGATATTCTTTACAGCAAATGATGATGATGCATTCCCTTTAAGGGCAACTCTTTTTATAGCATAGTGTTCAATAAGATATAACATACTAACCCTGACCTCTAGGTGTCCCTACAACACAATACAGGAAATCAAATGACATATTGGAATTAGTGCTTACAAAAATCATCATGGGATCTGTAGCCCGAACTTGACACTAGATGTTTTCCCATCTACCTCATTTCTATCAGAATTCGAATTTTTAATGCAAAATTTTACAAGCTAAAAAAATATATCAGGAGGTAAGCAGAAGGATGTACATATTAGTGGGAAACTATTTAGAATAACTTGATTCAGTCATATAAATATCCCTTCTTCTGGGCTTAGTGGGCGGTCCTACTCGTATAAAGATTGCTGTCACTGATTAGAACCGCCCACTGGACTCCTATGAGCAAAGGTTTATGTGCGTAAATTACTATTTATGCTGAGAATTTTCCCCACAAAAATATATATCAATCCACTCAGCTCATGTTTCTTTCTCATATTTTCAACATGGCGGAGTATACTGGTTATACTGATTAAGACTGGTATTAGACAATGCAGTTTTTTGTAATCACTTCACTTCAGGGATCCAGTCACCATAACAAATCAGTCCAATGTACCGCCATCATGTCATGATCTGAGCAGATTTATATATAGATTTTTAGGAAAAGATTCAGTAGAACACATACATTTTTTCATGTAAACCTCTGCTTATTCTGGGTTACAGAGTCCAGTGAGTCACAGATTATGACCATCCACCGGACTCCTAAGCCAAGAATAAGCAGCGGTTTAAATAAAGAAATCAAAAGTTATACAGGACTGTTCCCCACAAAATGTATATCAATCTGCTCAGTAAATCCTGCTCTATAGCATGATGCCTGCAGATTGAACTGCATTTGAAAGGTTCTCTATAAGTATATGTGGTGACCACCAGGTGTGATGTAGGTACTGGTGTTTGTCAGCTCAGTAGGAGGTGTTATTTGTCATGACACCAGTGCTAGTCCAGCACACAGGTGCGATCTTGATACCTGCTTGTTTGTATTGCTGGCTGTGTTCCCCAAATGGGTTGTTGCGGGTCCCTTGGGCTCTTGTCACGGCAGTCCTGAGTGGCAATTGACCCACCCGGACTGTCAATACCGCCACCCACATAAAGGGGAATAATAACCCAAGGTGTGCGGTTATGTGTGTATAGGTGCAGGTGCAGACAGAGGACAATAGAGTCCCGTTAGTATAACTTTGCAGGTTATAGTACACGATTTTACAAGTAATGAATCTTTACACACTTGAATGCTTGACCTTAGTGCTTGAAGGAGGTGCTTAAGAGAAGTAAGAGAGATAGTTGTTGCGGTGCTTGTAGAGTGAAGAGTAGAGCAGAAGAGAGGAGTTTACCAGAGAAGGCCTAACGCACTGCAGCTGTGTACTGTGCCGGTACTTTTAGTGGATATGTTGAGTGAAGTGATACTCGTACTCACGTATAGGCACTATCTGACCGCCTTCTGCCCTCTGGTAGCGTAGAACCCGTCCCAGTAGGGTAGTACGAGTCCTTGGTTATCTGGGTGTAGCTAGGTGTCTAAGTCTTTCTGGTTACCTGTGCTGCGCAGTAGAATGCGTAGACCTTGTATACTGGTTGCTTTGTCCTACTGAGGCTAGTTCCTATCTTGGTTCTGGATACTACCCTGCTTTGTTTAGATGTGTTCCTGGCATGGGTCAGGGTGTTCCTTGGTGACTACTCTCCCTGTTGTGCACTGCATAGTAGATATAGGGGTTTGACTGAAAGAACTGTTGGTCTGTAACTGCATCTGTTCACACTCGTGACTCAACACAACTGAACTGCTGTCTCTGACACGGGTCCTGGCATCAGCCAGGCCCCGGCGTAGCCTCCGCAGGAACTGTTTGCTTTTGTGTCCTTCCTCTATCACAGTGTTTCTCAACTCCAGTCCTCAAGACCCACTGACAGGTCATGTTTTGCGGATATTCCATACAACGAACAGCTGTGGCAGTTACAACAAACAGCTGTGGCAGTTACTGGTGCACTGACTATAATTATATCACCTGTGAAATCCTCAAAACATGACCTGTTTGTGGGTCTTGAGGACTGGAGTTGAGAAACACTGCTCTATCAGAACCTGGATAAGACTTCCTCCACCAGTAAAACTCCTCCTACAGGGGCCTTCTGTATGCCTGCCTGCGAGTGGTGGGGATGAGTGTGGGCAGGAAAAAGAAGAAAGATGATAGGTAAAGAAGAAAAAAGCACCTCTAATTAGTCAGCATAGAACACATGGTAAACATAAACATGGTAAACAACCCATGACTTACTTTAGCTATGCAATATATAGAAGGATACAAACACTGGCACCTAGTGGGGAAACTTAATACTCCATCCACCACTTAACAAAAAGTGTTTTGACAGGTGCACAGGAGAGAAAGAAACACCAGTGGTGGGACACCACATATAAAATGATTCTCCCAAAGTATATTTGATTATTCGAGTATCTTGGGCAGTGTGGTGGCTCAGTGGTGACAAAGGGTTGGATTTTTTTTTTCTGAAAGAGGTTTTCCAGAATTAGAAAAACATGGCTACTTTTTTCCCCCAAAAAACAGTGCTTCTATTGTCCTCAGGATGTGTGTAATATTGCAGCTCAGTTCTGTTGAGTGGTGCTGTTTTCCTGATCTTGAAGGATTCCTTTAAACAGGACTAGAGATGAGCGAACCGGGTTCGGGTTCGAGTCGATCTAAACTCGAGCGATCGGCATTTGATTAGCGGGGGCTGCTGAAGTTGGATAAAGCTCTAAGGTTGTCTGGAAAACATGGATACAGCCAGTGACTATATCCATGTTTTTCACATAGCCTTAGGGCTTTATCCAACTTCAGCAGCCACCGCTAATCAAATGCCGAAAGTTTGGGTTCGGATGGACTCGAGCATGCTCCAGGTTTGCTCATCTCTAAACAGGACTACTCTGGTCTATGAGCTCTATCTGGGACTACAGGCCAGCCTCAACAACATAGGCATGAGTGGTGCTAATAATAGAACATTTTTTTTCCAATTGCAGAGAATCTTTATAAAGTAGGTTTGTACTTCAGAAACATTTCTATCTAATATCCTGGATTGATACAATAGTTCAGATGTAGCTGAATTGGCCATATATAAGTGTTTTGTTAAAGTTATAACATTACCTCAACATAGCAGCTGTGCTACACTGGTTTATCTTCTGCACCCTACCTAGGACTGGGCACTTACCATGTACTCCATATTAGCAGCTGGAGGGAAGACTTTGGAGCGCACCTGGTTATGATAGTCCAACAAGGCGCTCATGTCGCGGGGAGATATATAACGTTTCCGCCTGTTTTTAGGGATGCCGGTGCCAAACATGAGGTTAGTGTCGGTGCTGTTGGAAGGATGCAGCAGTTCAGTAGCACTGGCCAGCACCAAAGAGCTGGAGAGCTGTATAATCCACAAAAGCAAGCCAGGGAGGAAGGGATGGATGTGTATCAATGTCATGTCTGTGCTCTGGAGGATGCCGCAGCTACTGATCACTCCTCACCTCTCTCTCCCCAAGACTTTCCTAGAAATAAAGAAAATCTGTTACTCCTCTAAGTCCATCTTGGTGACTGTGCCATTATACTGTGCTTCATAACTCGCTTTCTAGAGACAGTCTACCCAAAATAGATAGATAGATAGATAGATAGATAGATCCTTTTGTTATTAGGGAGATAAGCTGGTGCAAAAGCCACTACACTTACTTTACTTGTCACAGCAGGTGACAAGATTCAACCACAAATTTGTAGCATGTCATCATTTACATCACAGTTTCATAATTTACAATGCAGTTAATGACCTGTCACCTAAGGCAAACAGTTCAAAGCGCACTGTCAGTTTTACAAAAAAACATTTCACATGTCATAGTTTGGGTCTGAATGTTAAACTCTCTCAGCTCTATCCCATCTCTGTGCCACAGGCTCCCAATACAGCTCCATAGCGAGTACTAAGTGCTGCAGTGTAGAGATGAGTGAGCATGCTCGAGTCGATCTGAACTTTCGGCATTTGATTAGCGGTGGCTGCTGAACTTGGATAAAGCCCTAAGGCTATGTGGAAAACATGGATATAGTCATTGGCTGTATCCATGTTTTCCAGACAACCTTAGAGCTTCATCCAAGTTCAGCAGCCCCCGCTAATCAAATACCGAACGTTCGGGTTCGGATGGACTCAAACCCAAACCCGGGACGCTCTATTCTAACAAAGGACAAGAGGCCCGTTCTCATGTTCAGATACTTAGAACATGCTGGGGATGATATTGGGATAACCCCTTTAAAGTCTATAATTAAATATACAAACCATTCTAGTATAGTAGAAATAACAAAATAGAATATAATTTTTACTATTAGTGTTGTTACTAGAGATCAGCGAACCTCCAGTATGCTCAAGTCGATCCGAACCCGAACTTTCGGCATTTGATTAGCGGTGGCTGCTGAAGTTGGATAAAGCCCTAAGGCTATGTGGAAATCATGGATATAGTCATTGGCTGTATCCATGTTTTCCAGACAACCTTAGAGCTTTATCCAAGTTCAGCAGCCACCGCTAATCAAATGCCAAACGTTTGGGTTCGGATCGACCCGGTTTGCTAATCTCTAATTGTTATTTTATTTTGTATTCCATTATTAGGGTGCATTCACATGTACAGGATCCGCAGCAGATTTGATGCTGTGTTCAGCTTTTTAGATGAAATCTGCTGCAAGTCTGCTGTGGATCCGCTGCAGATCCGCAGCAGAAAATCTGTTACGGATCTGGTATGTATGAACATATCCTTATAATACAAAATAATGCATAAAATGTAACAGCTACAATTTTTAAACACAGGATCCACAGTAAGGCAATTTTCTAACACAATAAAATAAAAAAAACTAAATTAGGCAATGTTAATACACAGTATCTTTGCTCAGTATTTTGCTCAGTATTAAGCAACCAAAACAGGAGTGGATTGAAAACACAGAAGGGCTATGTTCACACACTGTTGAAATTGAGTGGATTTCCGCCATTTAACAGCAAATAAGGGCCATTATTTCAAAACAACGCCATTGTTTGCCATTAAATAAAGGCCATCCACTCAATTTCAACAGTGTAAGTACATAGCCTTTCTATGTTTTCAATCTACTCCTGGATTTGGTTGCAAAATACTGACCAAACTACTGTGTGGGAACATAGCCTAACACTGAAGATTAAAGATTAATTGTGTTTAGATTTTTTTTTAAAATTAAATAAATAAATAACAACTTTATCATAAAAATTAGACAAACTCAGTTAAATGTAACAAAGTGAATGAAATAAAAAAATATAAATCCTAAATTGATTCAATGAATGAAATAATACAAATCTAGAAAAAAATATGTATATAATTAAAAACTATACATACATTTTTTCATTATATATAAATATATATATATATGTGTGTGTGTGTGTTTTATTAATTTATTTAAAATTACCCATTCAAAAAAATCCCATTTGTGAAAGAAATTTTGGTAAAATTAATATATATTTTTAACAACAAAACAATTAGCCTGCTAACAATGAGTCAGTAAATTACAATATACGAAATCTATAAAATTTGAGGAGCTGTAGACGGGCATTGTAGAGCAGAGTCATCCACATACCTGAGGCGGTGAGTCAGGAACAGCTGAGACGTGTTAGCAGCAGCAGCAGTGCTGGAGGATTGACCTCAGCAAGCAACCTGCTCATCCACTAGAAGCAGAGAGAACTATGACTGGGGCAAATCCTCGAAGACTTTGATGGCATCTGCAACCGAATCTGCATCTTAACTCTTCCCCCCAGGGAATGTCTTGGAGTTGGAGAGGAGATGGGGTGGGTGATTTAGTGCCTGTGTTAGCAAACAGTGACACACACATCCAGTATCCACACACACATATATATATACACACTTGTGCTGCTGTAGTAACCCCAGCGTGTAGAGCGCAGACTGGGATTCATTAGAAATTCAGTAATATTCCACCAGAATGAACTTAAATCCTTTGTTGTACGGCTTTCAACTTTTTTTTTCTTTGATATGACGATTGTATTTCCCCTTAAATGACCTTAACATCATTGTAAATACCCAAATATCCCCTAAATGGAAACAGAAGGATTTGTAAATACGCGAGAGAAGCTTTGGCAGATCCGGACGACCCGAGATCAAATTTTTACTGATTATTTCATGGAAAGGATATTAATATTTTCTCTTTTTGAGGGGGGGGGGGTAGAGGGGGAGGGGGGGAATCCTCAACATTTTCTGAAATCCAACATTTTACCATAAGTGTTCTTGTCCTGTGTCCAGGCCCACAAATCCACAGATACGTATGGATGACAAAGGTCCAGATGAAATTCACAAGATATACAAAGTCTGCGAGCCAAATAGCGGCCCTGGAGCCAGATGATCAATAGGAGGTTTTTTTTTAGCTGTCTTGGCGGAGCTCCTCAAGACGTTGAGTTGACTGGAACATGATGTATAGGTTATAATAGAATATAATGGATTGGTTTTGGAACACTTGACGTCTCTTCCAACAACAAAACAATGGAGAGAAGTTTTTGGTCAGAAAGTCCAACTTGATATGGTCCCTGTTGGGTTCGGCAGTGGCCAGTTTCATGACTGGGCAATGTCTCCCTCGTCTAGACTCCTGGAAGCAGTCCTTTATCTGGCACCTATCACTGCCAGTTCATACGCTCATATTTCAGTTTCCTTCATTCATTTGCTAGAGGCTTGGAAAGATGCAGTTCAGTAAATGAGCATCTAATGGCGCTGCACTGGGTTTCCAAGCATATTATATTTCCAGTGCATAATGTACCTAATATTTGAGATTATTAGGGTGGGGATTTGTCAGAGATTCCACTACTTAAAGGGATTTTCCGCTTTTCTTTCTTAGAAGTATCCTTAAAAATAGTCTGACACCCTCAGTGATTGCCTGTAATCTGGCAACAAGTGTTCAATTTCCCTGCAGTGCCCCCACAGGGGAAATAAAGCATTACACAGCTCTCATTAAAATGAAAATACATGGATGTCTTTGGTCACCGTCCTGCAAACCAATTGGGTCAGTGGAGAGATGACTCTGGAGTCACTTTCCAATGAAAAGAATAGGATAGGAATAGGTCATGGGCAGGTACGCAACAGGGGCTGATGAAGTGATGATCATTGTCAGTTAAACTACTGTATAAAGGCAGCACATACTGTAGCTACTTTGGGACCCATGGACAGAAGTAGGTCAGCCTAGGTTAGCCTATACCTCTGACAATGTGATGAAAGTCTTATACATAAAGACTGTTATAGCATCCATACTCTGTGTGCCAAACAGAAGCAAAGGGATTATGGGTAGAGATGATCAAACAGGGCCGAGGGCTATTCCCTAGGCCGTATCTCTGTTTTCCAGGTGGTACTCGGGCTGTCTCCACCTTCTCCACGGAACGGGAAGGCAGCGGAAGTCAAATGCCAATGGTTCGGGTTCGTACGAACCTGAACATCGACCCTGTTCGATCATCTCTTATTATGGGGAGATTCATGGCGCTGCCTTAGTATGATTCTCTTTGTTGCACATAGCAACCAATCACAGCTCAGCTTTGTGTTCTTATATAGCTCTAGTAAAATCAAAGCTAAGCTGTGATTGGTTGCTATAGGCAACAAAGAGAATCTTACCATGAGACCCAGTGCACACTGAGCAAAAACGGCTCAGTGTTAATTCTTTGAGCAAAGTGTGTCGGGAGCGGAGGCGCGTGCGCCCTCCCATTCAAACACTGCAGGACACTGAGTACGGCGGGATTCCGTGGTGGAGAGCTCCGCCGCAGAATTCCGCCGTTCTTGCTCAGTGTGAACTGGGCCTAAGACAGAAAAATGCTTCTTTCCAGTGATTGTGGGGGTCTTAGCTCTACACAGGTTGAACATTGCTAAACACACTGCTATTACCCAGCATATAGACTAGCAATCAGCTGATCAACTAGCTGACTAGGTCCTTCTGACCTGCTTAAAGGGAAATTCCCCTCTCAAATTGCTCACAATGGGTCAGGCTACCAAGAAGACCCCCAGTGATCCTGAGAACAGGGATGCAATCGTCCTCACAATATATGGAGAGCTCACTCTATTCATTCCCTATGCGAAAGCTTCCTTGCGCTAAACTAACTTTACTATATCACAATACTTGCATTACTTTTAGCAATGCTACTTTTTTATTTTAAGACTATAAAGTGGTCAGCCTTTTTAAGAGTTTAATTTCCCTGCAGCGTCCCCAAAAGTATATTAAATATTACACAATGTCCTCTTATATCAATGTACAAAAACAGACCGCTCCATGGTGTAGACTCCTCAGGTATATGCAACAAAACAGCAGTAAAGGTAGCTTTCACCTGTACAACTGACTGACCGCAGCCGCTCCTGGACCATCCCCAAGGGACTGGTATAATAAACTCCAAACCTCCACTCCTAATACAGGTATATAGCACTCCACTCCTTATACATGGATGAGATGGTAAAGCAGATGAATGGCTAAAACCAAGTGTATTTATCAGATTCACAACGCTTTTCACAGCCAATCTGGCTTCTTTCTCAAGTACCACTCTCATACCAACGGGCTGGAAACAGTTAGCAGTAACTTCACTATATAGTATCACCTGGGATCACAGTGTAAGGCTGGGTTCACACAACATATATTTTAGTCAGTATTGTGGTCCTCATATTGAAACTAAAACCAGGAGTGGATTAAAAACACAGAAAGGATCTGATCACACAATGTTGAAATTAAGTGGGTGTCCGCCATATAACAGTAAATAACGGCCATTATTTCAATATAACAGCCGTTGTTTTAAAATAACAGTAAATATTTGCCATTAAATGGCGGCCATCCACTCAATTTCAACATTATGTGAACAGATCCTTTCTGTGTTTTCAATCCACTCCTGGTTTTGGTTGCAATATGAGGACCACAATACTGACTGAAATATACTTAGTGTGAACCCAGTCTAATGCTGCGTTTACATGGAACGATTATCGTGCGAATTCGCACGATAATGATCGAATTCGAACGATAATCGTACGTGTAAACGCAGTGAATGATCAAACGACGAGCGAAAAATCGTTCATTTTGATCTTTCAACAAGTTCTCAAATCGTCATTGATTGTTGGCAAAAAATTTGCAGATCGTTCAGTGTGAACAGTCGTTCGCCGATTTAACCAATGTGTGAGATAGGCTTTAAGCGATTGTAAAGCAATTGCAAAACGAATTTCTGTACGATATATCGTACCGTCTAAACGCTGATCGTTCTGAAAAAAAAAAAACGTTACTCCGACATCGTTAATCGTACGATCGGGCGAATTATCGCTCCTTGAAAATGCAGCATAAGGGTCCTATTACACTAAGCGATTTTAACGATTAACGACTAACAATAAACGATCACAAAAGAGATTGTTTATCATTAACCTGAAATCGTTCACCATATTACACAGAACGATAATCGTTCGTTACGATCGTTACTATGATCGTTATTGCTATCGTTACTATAATCGTTTATTCCTTCTGATCCCAGAAAAACAATGGGCAATGTGCTATTACACTGAACGATTAGGGAAAAAACGCGGGACTTGAGCGAACAAACGTGGAATTACAGCGAACGATTAGCGAACAATTAAGGATAATTTTAGGTTCAGATCTAAATAAACGATCAACGATGCCTGCAAATACACAGAACAATTATTGTTTAAATTCTAACGATTTAACGATTTTTTGCCCTTAAGGCCCTATTACACAGAGGGATTATCATTTGAAGATTCGCTATAATGATCGATTTTATAGCGAACGATTCTGAGGTTATTACATTCACAGATTACTGTTATAAACAATCATTTTTGCAGTTGTTAATCGTTCCTCAGGATGACCCACGCATCATGTTTTATCTGCGAACGACTTATTACACAAACAGATTTGCAAACCATCAGCTAATTACCATCAATTTTTTTTCGACATGTTGAAAGACAACAAATAACAATTTTTCGCTCGTAATAGAGGAAATATTAGGGCGATGCAGTAAAGGGGGTTCTTATCAAATGGCACCATATGTCAGTTGGTTAGACCATCGATGCTTAAAAGAACAAAGGGGTCAATGTCACTTCAATTATGTCCTGCAGAGCAGCGCTCCTGTTTGCCCACTGTGCATGGAACTGCAATTCTGTTTTATGGCTCCACCAGCTTCAAAGCAACTCTGTACCCACAATCTGACCCCCCCAAACCATTTGTATCTTCGGACAGCTGCTTTTAATCCAAGACCTGTCCTGGGGTCCGTTCGGCAGGTGATGCAGTTATTGTCCTAAAAAACAACTTTTAAACTTGCAGCCCTGAGTCAAACGGCCATGGCCTAGAGTGTGTATGCATTAGGCTGGCACAACCTCTCTGCCCTCCTTCCCACCCTCCTCATCATTAGAAATGCTCCAGGCAGATTATCTACTATTCATCATCTGTGTCAGCACGGCACATGGACTGGATCGTTAAGGCACCTGTGTAGTTTTCACTGCAGAGGAATAGGAAAAATGGTGAAGAGGGTGGGGAGGAGGGACAGAGGGGTGGTGCAAAGTTAGGGCACAGATACTCTAAGCCATGGCTGTTGGGCACAGGGCTGCAAGTTTAAAAGTTGTTTTTTAGGACAATAACTGCATCACCTGCCAAACGGACCCCAGGATGGATCTTGGATTAAAAGGAGCTATCCGAAGGTACAAGTGGTTTGGGGGGGACAGATTGTGGGTACAGTCACCACCACCTGTCTGGCAGCGTCTTACCACCCATCTCTTTCTTCAGAACCAAGCTAAATGTTCACCAGTCTAGTATATGAGGTGAAGAGGACAGTTTGATGTTGCCTTTAGAAACATTTGATCGACAGCTTTTGAAGGTATATCAGCACCTTTAGGCTATGTTCACACTACGTATATTTCCGGCCATAGTGCGAACCGCAAATATACGCCCGTAGTTTTGAGGTTGATGCGTACGCTTGGAAGTATACGATATCCGGCCGCACAATGCACACTACGTATGAGCCTACGGCCGGATCGTATACGGCGCCGTGAAAATTGAACAAGACCATTGTTTACGGCCGGAACAGTTCCAACTCACGTCCGTGGATTTCAATGCGGTCCCGTACGGAGTACTTATTTCAGCCAAATTGAACTTGATTTTTAGATTAAAAATGTTCTGTGTGGTTTACTGGGCTGGGCGAAGATTTCCAAGTAAATGACCTGTTTCAGATCGCTTCAAAACAAGCTAGGAAGCATAACTGCACTACGGGCGTATGTTCTCGGTTCGCCCGCATGTTCATAATCCGGCCGCATGTCTATTTTTCCCACGGCCATAGTTTCAGCCGCACATGTCCGGCCGCGTATGAACTACGGCCTGACATATACGTAGTGTGAACATAGCCTTATTCAGGTAAATGACACTGTGTCATAGATGGCTAGGAACATAGCATACCATAGTGTCCCTTGTGGAGGTCCCAATGATTATACATTGATGGATATTGATTCTAATCCAGATTGAGTTTTGGAAAAATATGAAAATCTTAATTCTTCTTCTTTCTCTGTCCCCCTGGCAGTGACAGTGTTAATGCAAATCCAGATGTTTTGCTTTTCACAGAGCCGGGGATTTTGATTGTAACGTAAGCTGGTGCACAATTCCAGTACATTGTTATTTGGTGCATGCTGAAAGTCCAGCTAATCGTCCCTCTCCCAGTCACCGCGAATTCCAAGAACTGGTAGACTTTGTGTTTCCGCCAGGTGTAATATCCTGCAGTGCAGCAGTCCAGACCCGAACGTCTGCCAAAGCACACAGCATCTGTAGAGAGCGAGAACCACTGACAGCCAAAAAGTCACTGCAATAAAATACCATTATACAAGAGATACAATGAGAGTGAAAACAAACACACCGAGACCTGACCTAGATGAGCGCACAACACCGGGCAGGGGTGGAGGGGATCGAATACTTGGGTCTATGTTATGACATCCAAAAAGTTCTGTTAAAAAAAGAGGTATCATCAATTTAGTGTAAAATATGTGAATGTCCAAATGCAGCTGAGCTCGGCTTATCCCAGCATAGCACACAGAAACCTGTGCATTAAGGGGGATTGGAGACACTTCTATATATGGCCACTGAAATATACATTATTATTTTAGCTATTATATAGATGTATGGGTTAGTAATATTAACCCTTTCAGGACACAAGGTGAGCATGTTCCTATTTTCTCTGTATGTTTTAAATTCTAGGTTACTTCCCCAAAAATGTCCAGCAGGAGGAAGAAGGAGCAGTACAGCAAAGTGCGGAAATTTATCTCTATTTCTGTGAGACTGTATGCTGAGAGAGAGAGGCGAATTGAGAATGCCCCCCCCCCCTGTTCTCAGGTTGTGTGTAGTATTACAATTCAGCTCCATTCCCTTTAATGTAATTAGAAAACCACAGCTGAAGTAAGGTATTTAAGGGGGGTATGTATATTTCCTCTTAGTGTGTACTTACTGTAGATGTTTTAAATTTGATTTTGATAAATTTGAAACAATTGGTTCTCCTTAAAGGAGAAGTCCGGCGAAAATTGTTATAAAAGTATTGTATTGCCCCCCAAAAGTTATACAGATCTTCAATATACACTTATTATGGGAAATGTTTATAAAGTGCTTTTTTCCTTGCACTTACTACTCCATCAAGGCTTCACCTCCTGGGTAACATGGTGATGTCACAACCCGACTCCCAGAGCTGGAGAAAATGATGGCAGGGGGGCACTGAGGGACACAGGGCACTGGAGGGACACTGAGCATCCCCCTGCCATCATCCTCTCCAGCAGCCACAGCCTGCACAGCCTGCAACCTGGGTGATCACAGGCTGCAGAACTTCAACTCCCATCATGACCTGACAGTAGGGCATGATGGGAATTGTACTTCTGCAAACTGGATGGCCACGGGCTGCAGAAGTACAACTCCCATCATGACCTGTCAGCAGGGCATGATGGGAGTTGTACTTCTGCAACATGGATGACCAAAGGCTGCAGAAGTACAACTCCCATAAAAAAATGCGCAAATGATAAATATCCCCTATAATGTTTTATGTGCTGACCAAAACAATGTGTTGCACAAAAGGGATGAAGCTGTTGTTTGTATTTTCCCTGCTAGATGTCTCACTCTTCTCTAAAACTCTTTATATAAGCACAGGTGAAAGAAATAGGTTAACTTGCTATATTGTTTGATTTTTGTTTCTGACCACTCGCGGGTGCGGGTGCCACACACGGCTGACGGCACATGACTTCTTCCCTATCCTTTGTTCACACAGCCCCACCAATGGTAGGTTAGAGCCGGTGACCCTTATTTAAGCCCAGTTAGTTCCTGGTGGGAGGTCTTTTGTCAGTAGTAGGGGAGTGGAGGGACTAAAGAGAGAGAGATTTTCCTGATGAGAGGCTTTCTGTGAGATGCACTGCTAAAGCCACAGGAGGGGTAACCGTCCTCTAGGGTAAACCTTGTCCAGGCCATGGATCCGTCTCCACTATTCTCAGGACAGTTACTATAGCAAGGAACTGATCCCCAGTAAGACAAAGAGCGGGAAAGCCAAAGTATTTTACTGATTTGCGCATTGCTATCCCCATCCCCAGTCTGCTACTCCCAGTTGTAAAGGCCTGGGGCTCATATTAACCAACCTGGCACTCTCTGATCAAGTTGGGTAGAAGGCAGTTATATACCTACATACTGTATCTATACGTGACTATGAGTATTTTTATTCTTCTACACCATTTTCTTCAGTAATCATGGCAGAGTACAGTACTGCATTGAACAAGGCCTCCTATTTTTGTCTCCGCACCTACACCTTGTGCTATACTTTTCGAGTGCCAGTGCCCATGTGTCCAGGGGTGGGTATCACCACTCCTGGCCACAATTACAAGTAAACCAAAATAACACCAAGCCCACCTGCTGTATAACACCACGCAGCACCCCGGGCCACAGCAGTTAACTGGAAGTCCTGAAGAGCATTATGTCTGAAGCTCTGTGTGAAGTTAACATTGGACTGAGGCCTTTGTAAAGTCAAGTGTCCTGAAAGTTATACCTGTTGTGTTTTAAAGACTGTTCCAGGTTACATGGCCTATTTATCTGTACTGAATGTATAATTTTTTTGTCATGAATGATTTCCTTACTTAAAGGGGTTGTCCGGCGAAAAAAATTATTCACAGAATAACACACATTAAAAAGTTATACAACTTTGTAATGTATGTTATGTCTGTGAATGGCCCCCTTCCCCGTGTTTCCCCCCACCCACGCTAGACCCGGAAGTGTGGTGCATTATACTCACCGCATGTCGTGTCGTCCACGGTCTCCGATCGTCAGCAGTGACGTCTTCTTCGTAAGTTCGGCGGATCTTCCCGAGTGCCGGCCGCCCTCTGCAGCGTCATCCGAAGCTCAGCCGCGATTGGCTGAGCATAACTGTGCTCAGCCAATCGCGGCTGAGCAGCTGATGACGTGGCCGCGTCATCAGCCGCTCAGCCGCGATTGGCTGAGCACAGTTATGCTCAGCCAATCGCGGCTGAGCGGCTGATGACGCGGCCACGTCATCAGCTGCTCAGCCGCGATTGGCTGAGCACAGTTATGCTCAGCCAATCGCGGCTGAGCTTCGGATGACGCTGCAGAGGGCGGCCAGCACTCGGGAAGATCCGCTGGCCTCCCGAAGAAGACGTCACTGCTGAGGATCGGAGACCGTGGTCGGCACGTGACAGGTAATGTATAGCGCACCACACTTCCGGGTACACGGGTGGGGGTGGTGGGACACGGGGAAGGGGGCCATTCACAGACATAACATACATTACAAAGTTGTATAACTTTGTAATGTGTGTTATTCTGTGAATAATTTTTTTCGCCGGACAACCCCTTTAAGAGGAAACTATCAACAGGTGGTGTTATGAGGAAAATGTAACTTTAATTCCTGTGTAAATAAGGGGTATAGATGCACTGGGGTTCTCCCTTTACCATGACCCAGCAATGTTCAAAAGCTTACCAAAGTTACCCATGCCATAGCGACATCAGGCTGCTATTGGATATAGCACATGGGTGTGGTTTGACTTGCATGCAATGCTTCTGACCTGCTCCCCTTTTGTTTGGGAAGGTATACTTCCGAAGTGACCAGTGGGGGGAAGTAGAGCGCTGAGGAGTGGAACAGTTGAGTCCTTTATCTGCTCCCCAGATAACCCCTTTAAATGGAGTACAATCAACCACCATTTTTTGCCCTCACTACAGACTTCTGAGCATTAGCAATAAAGCACAAAGGAATTCTTCTCAAAGCGACAGAAAGAACAGAAGCAAACATGAGCCAAGTCCATTCATCTGTCTTAAGAAGGTCTGCTGGACTGAGCCAACACCATGAAAGATTCCACCTTTTCGCTATGGAAACCTCTTCTCTACGTAGGTCCCAATTTAAGGTCTCCTTGTTCTATAAATATATCAGATTTTTCCTAAGCCAAGCTGTTTTTCTTCTCCTCCTCTTCCTCTACCATCTGTGTGGCTAACGGGTCCCCTGGAATGAGCCCATTTTATGCACCATGCAAACACAAGCCGTGTCTAGACACACTCACCATTGAAACCTCTAATTGACTCTTGAGGGTGCAAAAACTTACACAGAGACAAGGTGGATGAAACCAAGTAGGACCTGTCTGAACCGCCAACTTGGGCTAGGTCTGAATCCAAATCAAACACAAGTCAACTCATGGACACAGAATTATTGGAAGGTGTGTGGTGGTTGGTGACATCACGGGTTGTGGGTGGAGGACTATATATGGCCGATTAGTCATGAAGTGGTTTACCCAGTATAACTTACACTAGGACAAAAATAACTGTACGTCAAGGCCTCCAGGACTACTAGGCCAAGATTCCACATGCTACCTCTATGTTTACGGGATTTGTGGTTGTGTTACAGTAAAGTCTCGGGTCAACCATCAAAGAAATCGACCTCGTTCATTTTATAGTAGACATGAATATATTTATTACATGTAAATGTCTCACCTCATATAATACAACCTTTGTTGAGGTATTGATGGGAGGTATTTGGTGTTTAGTAGCCACACTGACAATTTTTGCAGTGGGATTAGTGAGCGGCCAAATAAGAAGCTTAACCACAAATACCAAATGATGGTGAACTACAGACGCTGTTCTGCCTTTCCTATGATAGCTATTGATTCATATAACATACGTCTTACTTGACTTTTGTAGTGTTTTATTCTATGGTTCTATGGTTGCTTTAGAGACTGTGCCTAGTCACAGAGCACTAGAGGAACAAAACAGCATCCCATTGCCTTCCATTAGAATATGTGCTGTAATTTATAGGATTTGAAAATCTGCTTGTAGGGGAAAAAAAGTGATCTGTCCCAGTCCAGAGCAGATTCTCAGAGCATGTCTGCTGTCATCTTATAGCAGGGGTGTAAAGCTAATTTTCACCACATTAGTCTTAGGGTATGTTCATGTCAATTCTTTGAGCAGAAAGTGGAGGAATTGTGTGATTTCAATTGTGTTTTCATTCACTGGCTGAAAGTATGCACTGAGGTCTGTTATACAAGGGTTAACTATGTCTTTGTGCTTAGTCATGTAGCCATACCTAAGTGTCACTCTTTTCTAAGCCTCACAAAGCACCAAGTGCCTCCTCATGTCTCAGAACCAGTATCTGAGTTACCTCAGGCCTCTTTAAACCAATGGGAAACATCCATGTGTGGACTGAGTCAGGTCAGGGGGGTTCAGTCTGGGAGCCTGGACTCCTGGTAGTAGTCCTGCCAGCTATCCAGCTGTGATCACTTAACATGCGACTACCTCTGACGCTGCATGGACCCCTCTTTTCATCATATTCAGTTCTTTGTCCAGGGTTGGAGAAATTGTGTTAATGCTTTCAGACCCCCTGGCTTCACTGTCTTCCTTCAGGCCTCCAGTCACAGATGGTCACAGATGATTCAGCGAGTTCTGCTGTGAGTACATTTTTCTGCTGCATGTCTCAAGACACAGCAAACCATACAGTACAGCCTCAACAGCAAAATCTAATACTAATTGGAGTAGTTGCCTGTCTCTCTCTAAATTCACTTGAATAATTTAAATAGATGCAGGTGCCTCTGGATTGGCAGACAGCAGTAGCAGGTGCAGACAAGCCGCTTCTATATATCCAGAGCAGTTGGCTACCTGCACATCCTAGTGGCCAGAGGTGACATTGCAGCAGCCGGAGGAAGAAGATGCTGAAAGACATGAGCAGCCCCAGGATGAGCATGGAGCCCAGCAGAGGAGCGGACAGGACAGTATCTCCGGCGGTGAGTGTCGTCTGGCAGCATTACAGTCTAAAACACCACAAATTTCCTCCAAAGATTTTAGCGTCATTCTAGACAACTGTAGACAGCTTAAGATCTGAAGATGACATGGTACTTTACTTTCTAATAGTCCAATGAACTTTAAAAACAAATTATTTTAGCAAAGACATAGGGGGATATCTATGATGCTATCTTATAGTAAGATTTCCTTTGCTGGCCATAGCAACCAATCACAGCTCAGCTTTTATTTAAAGGGTGGGTTCACACCCGTGGAATTCCGCCGGCTGTACGTGCTCCCGGACGTGCGCCTTTCCGCCGGCCCCATAGAAACCATTCTATGGGCCGGCTGATTTCGCATTCCGCTGAAAGAATTGACATGTCAGTTCTTTCGGCGGAATGCGTAATCAGCCAGCCCATAGAATGGTGTCTATGGAGCCGGCAGAAAGGCATGCGTCTGTAAACACGTACAACCGGCTGAATTCCGCTGAGTTTATCCGCGAGAATTTCTAAGTGTGAACACACCCTAACAGAGTAATGTATGACGTGGAAGCTGAGCTGTGATTGGTTGCTAAGGCAATACAGAGACTCTCACTATAAGCATGCTCCTCCGCCAGGGCCTGGGTGATACTTTTACCTCTGTACTCTCTCTAGTTATCTACCTAATTACTATGGTAATGGTGATGCACCAGGATACACTTCTGCCTTTGTCACTCTATTTTTCTGCTCCCCAGATCTCACTGGTGCTTGTAATATTTACAGAGGTGGATCCAGCGGCCAAGTCATTCATTCCTTAAGTGAACTTTGAAGTCAACTTCAAAAGCAGAACATGGAGAGTAGAACCATCCAACATGTTGGTGTAAAATTGTTTTTCTCTAGGATGACTTTTTATTCTGGTGGAGCTGAAGCCTTTCATCTGTAGTTGTCACGTTACAGCATCCAGCTATGGTTTTTATGTTGTGGACACGAATGACTTTCCCATACAGAACACTTTACACTTGTTGGGCACTATACTTAGCAACTGGGAAGGGAGGGGGAGGTTCTACCTTATTAGGGTGATTCGACATGTGTCTCACCCCTATACACATTGAAAGTGATAAAAGCAACCACAACCCCACAACATAGTGGGCAGTTGCAGGAGCAAATCTGCAGGGAATGTTGCAGTTCTGATCCATGCTACATCAAAAGTATCCTAAAGCGCACACCTCTTTTTTTCTACCCTAACCGCTCCCATGGATCCTGTTGGCGTTGTCCTTTTTTTAAAACGCCACCTGGTTCCCACACTCGGCGCTGGTCTTATCCCGAATGGAAAATGAAAGGTGGAATCTGATTGGTTGCTAGGGGAAACTGAGCCAGTTTCACTTTACACCATGTTTGATAAATCTCCCCCATTCATTTTAAATTGTTGACCATGACATACAAGGCCATCCCCAACCTGTACATCTCTGACCTGATATCCCGCTGCCATCCCCCACGCAACATTCTTTGGTGTACCCCCAGAGGTGTTATATCGCAGGTGCGGCCGGTCACTTGCTAGGTGTTGTGGTGTTACGCCACTTCTGTGGTGGATGGCAGAAATACAGCCGGACCTTGGGATGTTGTCAAGTGACGCCAGTGCCTGATGTGCACACAGGTGTGATGGCACGCCTGCTTTTATTTGACAAGGCCGGTTGTACCCTTCTGTGGACAGTGTCCTGCCGGGTTGCTACTGGGTCCCTTGGGTTAGAGTGTTCACGGATGGCCAGAGTGGTGTAGTGACCCTCCAGGATAGTAGGACCTGCCACCCATAAAAAGGGGAGATTGTCCCAAGGTTGCGGTGTGTGCTGTGCTGGTAGTTTTCATGAATTATCACAGAGTCTCTGGTTATAGTTAAGTCAGTTTACTATTTGTAAATGTGCACAGGTTCAACAGTATAAGGTCCCTTTAGATAAAGTCTTTGAAACACACTTGACAAAGTTCCAATAAACACTTGGAAATAGGACCAGATCTGTAGTTAAAGTGCGGTGTAGGAGATAGTCGTGTTGGTTAAGTTGCATTAAGCGATACAAGAGATTAGCAGAGAGGAGGATGCCGTGAGAGTCTCAACCCATGTAGTACTGTGCTCTGCCGGGATGTTGGAGGATGAGGTAAAAACTCAGGTCCTCCAGCTGTTGCAAAACTACAAATCCCATCAAGCCTGCGCAGCCAAAGCTTTAGCTGGGTGTTGTTGCATTTGTGCATTCCAAGTGAAAGTCTCTGTTTGCTATTTTGTGACTCTCTGTGTATGCTGACCTGTGCCTATTCTTTGGATAACATTTCCTGCCTCAATCCTGTCTGTACTGTTTGCCTCTACTGTTGCCAACTCGGACTGTCTGAACGGCCTCTGAAGCCACCTGCCCTGATCCTTTACCTGATACTCGGCCTGTCCCCCAATGCCTCGCACCGACTGTGTCTGCTTCTTGGGAACCAACTGCTGCTCCCACCAGGATCATACTTGTGGAGCGAGCTGGTGTCCTCTAGACACAGAATTCCAGCGTTCGCATCCTGGAGCAGAGTCAAGGGTGGAAACTTACAGGGCACTTAGTCTCTGCTCCCTGGTGTGGCCCAAAACCAAACCGGTTAAGCAGCACAGCGGGTCCACACTTTCTGTCTGTGCGTTGACTGGGACACCATACGCTGGACTCCAGTATGAGGGGACTGCCTGGGGCAATGGCTAGCCAACTTATAATTTCCATGTTCTGCATAGAAAATAATAATCCAATGTTTTCTCCTTGGCTCCTGTGCCCCCTCACACCAGATGCCTCTGCACTTGGATAAAAAGGAGGAATGTAGATTTTGTAATTGCTCCGGGTTTTGCCAGCAGCGATGCTGTAAGGTCGTTCAGCGCACATTGTAATAAAACGCTGGAAGGATCCTAAGCTAAACAAATTTTGGGTCTTACAGTTTGTTTCTTTAGAAATTTAGGTTTGTTCAGCAATTGCTGTAAAAACGCAGCAGTGTGACGCTGGACAATGAGCGCACAGTGTTAGTGCAAGGGGTGTGCAAAGGAAAGCAAATATGGAGGTGAACGTCCTTCTTGTGTGAGTAAAAAGAAAGTAGCAAGGAAGCCAACTACATTATCCTCATGTTTTAAACACCTGTAATTAAAGGGGTTGACAATCCCTTTTAGTCTTCTGTCATAGGCTGATCACATCTGCAGAAAGGCCTACAGATCACCTGTAATTTGTGTTTTATGTGCCTACAGCCCCACCACAGGTGAGATAAAGCATTACACAGCTCCCATTAAAATGAATTGACAGATATAATGAACCTTCCAAAGAAAGAGAGACCCTTTCCACTCTGGCTAATGGATGAGAATCCTCTCTTCATGTTCCTGATTGGACCCTTATTTATTACGAATTTAATGGTGCGTTTACACAGACAGATTTATCTGACAGATTTTAGAAGCTAAAGCCAGGAATGGATTTGAGAAGAGGAGAAATCTCAGTCTTTCCTTTATGACCTGTTCCCTGTTTATAGTCTGTTCCTGGCTTTGGCTTCACAAATCTGTCAGATAAATCTCTCTATGTAAACACATCATAACCTGCTGATATCTCCCTTTTGTGCACAGAGTGCTAAGGATGAAGATAATTATCTTACCTTCATCCTCGTTTGCACCTTGAGTCAGGGCTGTGGAGTCAGAGTTGTGGAGTTGGAGCTAGTTTTGGAATTGAGTTGGAATTTTTTTTTTATAATTGAGTTTTTATATGAATTTTATAAATGTTTCTCATTAACATATTTTATGTTCTCTTAGGCTATGTTCACATAACGTATATTCTCGTAAAACCACAGCCGTTGTACAACGGCCGTGATTATTACAAAAATATACGTTACATTGCCGTCTATAGGATCTTGGCCGGATCGAACACACATAGTATACGCTCCAGCCGGTATCCCTAGCGGCGCTGCAAACAACTGACATGTCAGTTTTCTGCGGCCGCTGTTCATTGAATAGCAGCCGTAGAAAACCATGTCAGTGCACACTATGCTGGAAGAGTCAATTGTGTGTGGGGAGATCTGTGCTGTTCTTTTCCTGGATGCTGGATGATTGTATATAAGCAGCAGTGTAATATGAAGATATCCTGTGTCATATAGAAAAGAAAGACAAGCCATACATAGTGCAGCAGTAACCTTTGTTCTCAATGTGGTGTTTTCTCTCTGGGAGAAGATTGTAAGTTTTTCTTCAGTGTGCTATGGCTACAGGAGGTTGTGTGTATGTGTGTGTGTGTGTGCACTATGGCTGCAGCAGGCTGTGTGTGTGTGTGTGTGCACTATGGCTACAGCTGACTATGTGCACTATGGCTGCAGCAGGCTGTCTGTGCGTGCATGCGCTATGACTGCAGCAGGCTGTGTGTGTGTGGGTGTGCTATGGCTGCAGCAGGCTGTGTGTGTGTGTGAGTATATGTATGTGTGCTATGGCTGCAGCAGACTGTGTGTGTGTGCTATGGCTGTAGCAGGCTGTGTGTAGGTGTGCTATGGCTGCAGCAGGCTGTGTGTGTGTGTGCAATGGCTGCAGCAGACTGTGTGTGTGCTATGGCTGCAGCAGACTGTGTGTTATGGCTGCAGCAGGCTGTGTGTGGGTGTTCTGTGGCTGCAGCAGGCTGTGTGTAGGTGTGCTATGGCTGCAGCAGGCTGTGCGTGTGCTATGGCTGCAGTAGGCTGTGTGTGTGTGTGTCATGGCTGCAGCAGGCTGTACAGACAATCTGAAGGACTCTGTAGCACTGCTCCCAGGTCCTGTTCACAGCAGCTAGTATCCTGCAGCTCTCATAGCTGCAACGCCACATCCCTGGCTGAGTGCCTGCCCGCTCAGCCAATCTGTGACTAGGGGGTTACTGTGGCTCAGCCGGGCCGTGACATTGCAACTGGAAGAGTCGGGAGACACAAGGAAGGGTGGGTTCCTTTGTTTATTATTTTATTATTATATAGTCTGCTGGAAATAAGAGAAAGGGGGAACATGATCGAAACCTTTAATATGTTAAAGGACTAAATATAGTTCAAGAGCAAAGTGTTTTTAGACAGAAACTGAACTCAAGCAACGTGAGAAAGTATTACTTTACTGAAAGAGTAGTAGGTGCTTGGAACAAACTGCTGGGTGAATCTACAATCGCAGAATTTAAACGCCTGCCATACACATATATCTATCCTAAGATAATAACAATCATAAGAAAGTAAATACTAAAAGGGCAGATTAGATGGACCAGGTGGTCTTTTTCTGCTGACAATCTTCTATGTTTCTATGACTACCTGGCATGAGCCCACCTCTTAACATAGATTTAAAATGGCGGCTATGATTGATCATTGTTGGTGGCAGAAAAATGCACAGTGGTTCTTACTATCCAAGGTTCTTACCTATGCTTTACTTTTTCAGAAATGTATTAACCATCTTTCCAGTCACACAAGGAGACATCTTCCCCATCATCTCGCTCATGATTACACAACTACATTATACTGAGAATTCCAGTAATCTCATCTTCTGTCCTTTTTGAAGACTTCTTGGGCTTTATGCTATTTATATTCAGGAGGTTACGATGAAAGGATCCGACCTGCTCACATTCTGTTAAGGAGTTACCACATATTTCAGTAATGCAGAATGCATGAGAACGGGCAGGCTATATGAAAGGCTTATACATGGGAAGAGGGAGGTGAAACCAACGAGTCCAGGACGGGTAATGTTAGGTTCGTAGACCAAAAATCCTAAAAATAACTACAACCTGCACCCCTTGTATAATACATATGATATTATGTGTCTTATGGCTGCAGTGTTCCGTCTGACAAAATATTAAACTCCTGAAGGAGCATTCCAGGAAAGGTGAACCTGGAACGCACATGGTGAGGAGACCTAATGTGGGTATGCTACCATCGTCTGAGCACCAGAACATGTGGTGTAACTGCTGTCTCTTGCTCTGCCAGTCAGTGGTTGTCTTGGTAAACTACATTGTCCAACTTTTGTGCAGAACCTATGTGTAGAGGACAACCCTGCTTAGAGCCACGGCCTTACAGGGGATGTAAGTTGAGAGTGAATTCCCCTAACTGAACCATGTGTATAGCTAGCACTGGCCTAATTGAGCTTCGCTGAGTTAACGTAGAGTGCCCCGGCAAGTTTTCTTAATATGCCCACTGGGGAAGAAGAGTTGCCACCATTCTCACCTGAAATAGCCATGCCACCAGTAAAAAATGCTTTGGTCAACTATTTCTGTGTGGCTCTGATTTATGGTGTTTAACCTGCTAACTGGCTTTTACTCTTCCCCCATGCATAGTACATGTGGGCCTGCCATCCACTCTACACAATGTTGCCCCACATGTGGCCCCCCTCTACATGGCCCAAACTGTACCCATGGCTGTACCTTAACCTCTACTGTGAGTCTATTGTGACCCATGTATAAAGTGGAAACATTGCATTAGATTAGAAAAAGGGAAAAAGCGCCAAGGCATAGGTATATACTGTATATAGAAAGTAATGGCCATGCTACCTACTGATACAGCTGGGCTTTAGGCTGCAGGATACCCACATATAATGTGACTTTACCAGTTATATCCAGAGCTTAATTGTCCAGCTCTACTTGTGCTTTATTTGAGTTGGATTATGGTAGAATTGTATTATGGTGGTTGGGGATTAGGGTCCGTTCACACTATGGAATCTTAGCAGAACTTCAAGAGGAGTTCGCGTTGGGGACTCTGCTTCAAGTTCCTTCTGTACCATTGACATGTCAATTCTTTGGGCGGATGGCGGAGTGCACGAGAGATGTCCTATTAAATCAATGGGACAGGTGGAACTTCAAGCAGAGTCCCTGCCGCGGACTTCTTTAGTGTGGACTACCCCTTATAGTTTTTTTTTATGTATAGAGTATAACACTTTTGCATTATGATGGTCAGGTCATGTTGGGGATTGTAATTTTCTATAGTGTTCTATGTACAGAAGATAATCAGTTTTTATTATGATCACATTGGTTGTTGTAATGTTCAGAGGTCAGTCATGTTGGGGGTTGCAATATTCTATGCATACAGTATTATAAAACTGTATTATGACCTTGTATACTGCTTAGGTCATGTGCGGTTTAGTGTTCTACACAAAGTATAACAGAATTATATCATTGTTTATGCTCTGGGTAGTAGTGCTGTGTGTAAAGAGTACAGTAGAAATGTATTCTGATTGTGGCTAGTTGTTGGTCATGTTGGGGTTGTAGACTTATCAGATAATACTGTAAGACAGCTTTGCAAGAACAATGACATCACTGTACTCTGATCATGATGTAACTGCATCTCCATATTGCTACTATATTCTTATATGGCATGGTATTTTTCCTCAGGGACCGGGTCCTAGTTACACGCATGTCCGTACCACTGCCTTTCTTACAGATTTTGGAGCATTTCATGAACTATTTCAAAACTCCCTTCATAGAGGCCACATCATTTAAGAGGTTTTCGGGATGAGAACTTGGACTTAGATTAACAAGAAATGCCTTAGACAGCCGTCTGTCAGCAGAGTCTGCAGGACGCCAATTGTGCATCACGCTTGACAAACATCTGAGCGAGAAGAGCTGGAACCCAGCAACCATCTGCAGCCGCCACTCCGCTCGGGTACAGTACCTCTTTACAGCATCAGCCTTTCCTTCGTGTTGTAATGGAACATTTTTCAAGTCAATGTGCCTGCTTTATTTTTCCAGTAGCCAAGGATTCAGTCATCTTGTTCTCCATCTTTAAACAAGGAGTCTGTTCAGTCTGAATAAAACAGCCTTGTCATGGAAAAAGTTGTGCAGCGAAGCATTACACTGTCATAAAATGGTCAGATTTTGCTATCTTAGCAAATCTTACATACCAGCCCCATACACATAAACCCTGTTCGAAGAGAATTGCATCATGTTAACGAGTCTTTACAGATCCGCTTATCTTAAAGGGGCAAGTGTGCTTCAGAAAACCCATTTTGTGGTACCCTATTCGGGAGCTCCATCAAACAGCCGTCTCCAATTGACATTTTTATGAATTACAGAAACAGTTCTTTGAATTCAATGGTCAGCATATATTATTATTATTATTATTTAGGGTATATTCACACGAACGGGCTCGCAGCGAGATTCTCGCTGCGAGCCCGGCGGGTCCTGGCAGTTCCCATACACTACATACTTGCTGCGGTCTAAACGACCGCAGCGAGTATGTCATTCTGCCGCCCTTAACCCCTTCTGCCCCCGGCCGGCTCCCCAGCTGTAAGCATACTTTACCTGTCCTTGCTGCACGGGGTCCCGGAGTCCTGCTCTCCCGTCCAGCCAATTAGTGTGTTGCCCAGCCGCAGCCACTGATTGGCCGGCCGGGAGAGCAGGACGCCGGACCCGTGCGGTCGTTTAGACCGCAGCAAGTATGTAGTGTATGGGAACTGCCAGGACCTGCCGGGCTCGCAGCGAGAATCTTGCTGCGAGCCCGTTCGTGTGAATATACCCTTATAAAGCGCCCTTAGTTCCAGAGCGCTATACAAGCAATAAGGGGTTTACAAACAGGAACAATACAAGATCAAAACACATTGAAGGAAAATGGCAGACTGGTACATGGGGGAAGAGGACCCTGCCTGCGAGGGCTTACAATCTATAAGGTACTGGCAGAGAAACAGGAGGTAAAGTGCAGCCAGTCAAGTGTGATGCAGAATTATTGTAGGTTGTAGCCTAATTTGAAGAGATGGGTTTTAAGGTTTAGAAGGACTTGATGGTGGATGAGAGCCGGATGTGTCGGGGTAGTGAGTTCCAGAGTATGGGGGAGGCTCAGACAAAATCTTGGAGTCGGTTGTGTGAGGTACGAACAAGAGGGGGCACAAAAGAAGGTCACTGGAGGATCAAAGGTTACATGAGGGACGGGGACAGGTTGTGGATGGCCTTGTACGTCATGGTCAACAAGTTAAAGTGATTACATTGGACAATGGGGAGCCAGTGAAGGGATTGGCAGAGGGGGAAGGCAGAGGCAAAGCGAGGGGAAAGGTGGATTAGTTACATAGTTACATAGTTAATACGGTTGAAAAAAGACACATGCCCATCAAGTTCAACCAAGGAGGGGATGGATACAGGGAAGGGGGAGGGGTGATAGGTTCTATACATATGCATTTATATTATTTTGCTCTAAGAACTTGTCTAGCCCTGTTTTGAAGCCCTCTACTGTTGTTGCTGTGACCAGATCCTGTGGTAGACTGTTCCACAGATTCACAGTTCTCATGGTAAAGAAGACCTGTCGCCTCCGGAGATTGAACCTTTTTTTCTCCAGGCGGAGGCAGTGCCCTCTTGTCCTTTGAGGGGGTTTTACCTGGAACATCTTTTCCCCATATTTCTTGTAGGGGCCATTTATATATTTAAATAAATTAATCATATCTCCCCTTAAACGTCTCTTCTCCAGACTAAACAAATGTAATTCTATTAATCTCTCCTCATAACTAAGATGCTCCATTCCCCTTATTAGTTTAGTTGCCCGTCTTTGTACCCTCTCCAGCTCTAGAACATCCTTTTTATGAATCTGGTTCCAAAACTGGACAGCATACTCCAGATGAGGCCGCACCAAAGCTTTATAAAGCGGTAATATTATATCCCTGTCCCGTGAGTCCATGCCTGTTTTAATGCATGACAATATCCTGCTGGCCTTAGAAGCAGCTGACTGACATTGTGTGCTGTTCTGTAGTCTATTATCTACAAGTACACCCAGATCCTTCTCCATCAGCGACTCTCCCAGTGTAACTCCCCCCAGGACATATGATGCATGTGGGTTATTAGTACCCAGGTGCATAACTTTACATTTATCCACATTGAACCTCATTTGCCAAGTGGACGCCCAAACACTCAGTGTGTCTAAGTCATCCTGTAACATCTGCACATCCTCCATAGACTGTACTGTACTACAAAGCTTGGTGTCATCTGCAAAGATAGAAACATTGCTGTTAATTCCATTCTCAATATCATTAATAAACAAGTTAAACAGAAGAGGGCCCAGTACTGACCCTTGGGGTACACCACTTATTACCGGGGACCATTCAGAGTAGGAATCAGACCCATCAGATGTCCATGAGGAACTGTGTCAAACGCTTTTGCAAAATCCAGGTACACGATATCCACAGCCGCGCCACCATCCAGGCTTCTAGTTACCTCTTCATAGAAACATATTAGGTTGGTTTGACAGCTTCTGTCCTTAGTAAAACCATGCTGGTTATCACCTATAATACTATTAGCCACTACATATTCCTGGATGTAGTCCCTTATAAGCCCCTCAAATAGTTTCCCCACAATGGACGTTAAGCTTATAGGTCTATAGTTACCTGGGGAAGTTCGAGAGCCCTTTTTGAAGATCGGCACTACATTTGCCTTACGCCAGTCCCTCGGCACAATACCAGTAAGCAAAGAATCACGGAATATTTCATACAAGGGTAGAGAAATTACAGAACCCTAAGAACTCTGGGGTGTAATCCATCAGGCCCTGGAGCTTTGGTTACATTGAGTTTGTTTAATTTATCTTGGACCATATCTATAGTAAACCAGTTCAGTACATTACATGTGTTAGCAGCACTGCCCCCACCCACCTCAGTACTGGCCCCACCCACCACAGCTCCATCCTCTTCTTTTGTATATACAGAACTGAAGAACCCATTAAGTAACTCAACTTTCTCCTGATCCCCAGTTATTAATTCCCCGTCGCCATTATTTAGGGGTCCTACATGCTCTGACCTTGGTTTTTTTGCATTAATATATTTGAAGAATTTTTTGCTATCTATAGCTACCTGCCTTTCATTGTGAATTTATGCTGCTTTTATTACATTTTTACAGGTTTTGTTGACTTCTTTGTAATGTTTAAATGCTACAGCTGACCCCTCTGATTTATATTTTTTGAATGCCCCTTTTTTCTCATTTATAGCCCCTCTAACCTCGGTTGTAAGCCATGTGGGATTGGATTTTAACCGTTTATATTTGTTACCCATAGGAATATATTTGGCAGTACAGTTATTTACAGGAGAAGTCCGGCGAAAATTATTTTTTTATATGTTATTACTGATGGAAAGTTATACAATTTTCTAATGTACATTAATTATGGGAAATGCTCCTATACTGCTATTTCCCTTAATTTAGTGTACCAGGAAGTGTTAGAATTCTCTCAGAAGCAGTGACGTCACGACGAAAGGTGTAATTCCTATGGAGTGTCCAGCAGGGGGCGCTCTATATATAGAAGTCAATGAGTACTATTGACTTCTATATATAGTGCGCCCCTGCTGGACACTCCATTGGAATTACAATGGATGTGTATGTAATGTAATATACAGTGTTTTTGATTGAATACATTTATGAAATACTTTGGCGAGCAAGTGTCCTTGCTCCCCAAAGTATTCCATAAATGTAAGCAATCAGTACATCACAGTACCGAACGCCCGCCGCTGCCGCCACTGCCGCCGCTGTGGACTACTCTCAACTACTACTCTCCCCACCTGCTCATAGCATGTGCAGGTGATGGGAGAGTAGTAGCCGGGTTATATGGCTGAGATCGCCGCCGCGATGCCGCGCAGGGGGAGCTGCTCATCACTGCAGCTATCATCCCCCTCCGCTCCCTCCTCCTGCTGCTTCCTTACTCTATGTGATAGCTGACTTCCTGCCCGGCCGCCGGCACGTGTGAACGGAGAGCGGCGGCCCGGCAGGAAGTCAGCTATCACATAGAGTAAGGAAGCAGCAGGAGGGGGATGATAGCTGCAGTGATGAGCGGCTCCCCCTGCGCGGCATCGCGGCGGCGATCTCAGCCATATAACCCGGCTACTACTCTCCCATCACCTGCACATGCTATGAGCAGGTGGGGAGAGTAGTAGTTGAGAGTAGTCCACAGCGGCGGCAGTGGCGGGCGTTCGGTAGCGGCGGGCGGCGGGCTTACTGTGATGTACTGATTGCTTACATTTATGGAATACTTTGGGGAGCAAGGACACTTGCTCCCCAAAGTATTTCATAAATGTATTCAACCAAAAACACTGTATATTACATTACATACACATCCATTGTAATTCCAATGGAGTGTCCAGCAGGGGCAAACTATATATAGAAGTCAATGGTACTCATTGACTTCTATATATAGAGCGCCCCCTGCTGGACACTCCATAGGAATTACACCTTTCGTCGTGACGTCACTGCTTCTGAGAGAATTCTAACACTTCCTGGTACACTAAATTAAGGGAAATAGCAGTATAGGAGCATTTCCCATAATTAATGTACATTAGAAAATTGTATAACTTTCCATCAGTAATAACATATAAAAAAATAATTTTCGCTGGACTTCTCCTTTAATGTGGATTTGAAGATTTCCCATTCATTAGCTGTATCCGTATGTGACAGCAGCCGCTCCCAGTCTATGCCCTGAAGTTCTGCCCTTAACCCAGGAAAATTGGCCCTTTTAAAATTAAGAGTTTTTGCCCTCCCAACATGTTTTTCTTTTCTACACTTTAAGCTAAAAGTCACTATATTGTGGTCACTATTCCCCAGGTGTTCATGGACAGTGACATCCCCAACCAGCTCAGCGTTGTTAGAAATAACCAGATCCAACAAGGCATCACTTCTAGTTGGCTCCTCCACAAACTGGCCCAGAAAATTATCCTGCAGGAGGTTAAGAAATTCCCTCCCCTTTGTGGTTTTAGTTGGGCAGCAGAGTTAAGAATAGACTGGAGGGGAGTGAGGCTGTTAGATGGTAGACCTGAAAGGAGGATGTTACACTAGTACAGTTTTGTGGAGTCAGGTGTGAGAAGAGAGCAGATTCGGGAAATATTTTTGAGGTGAAGCCAGCAGGAGGTGGTCAGGGTCTGGATGTGCGGTTTAAAAGACAAAGGTAAGTCCAAGGCAGTGGACTTGGGGGACAGGGGAATGAGTGCAGCTATTGATAGTGATTGATAGATTAGACGGTGAAGTGGAGCGAGATGGGGAAAGATGATTAGTTCTGTTTTGTGCATGTTGAGTTTTAGAAAGAGGGGGGAGCAGAAGTAAGATATAGCCGATAGACACTCTGGGATCCTGGATAGCAAAGAGGTGACATCTGGACCGGTCTCAGTGTCATCGGCATAGAGGTGGTACTTGAAGCCGTGGGATTCTATGATGTGTCCCAGGACAGAGGTATAGATGGAGAAGAGAAGAGACCTGAGTACAGAGCCTTGGGGGACACCAACAGTGAGGGGGCGAGGAGAGGAGGTAGTGTGGGAGACATTAAAAGTGCGGTTGGAGAGATAAAAGGAGCTTCAGGAGAGGGCTAAGCTAGTGACGCCAAGGAATGAAAGAGTTTGTAGGAGGAGAGAGTGGTCAACTGTGTCGAAGGCAGAAGATAGGTTAAGGCAGAAGAAGGGAGTTGAAGGTGTTAAACAGTTGCCTAGGGTTGTGAGATAAGAAAGATATGAGGAAAGTAAAGTAATCCTGTTCAGCAAAGGTAAGGGCAGATTTGAAGTCAAGGAGCGCTTGCCTGCATGTCTGGAAGTCTTCCTTGGAGTGGGTTTCCTTCCAACGCCGCTCAGCAGCTCTGGGCACTCGCCTTAGTTGTTTGGTTAGGTCGGTGTGCCAGGGATGCCTGTTGATGCGTAATGTTCCGTTTTGCGAGGGAGGGGCGACAGAGTCAAGAGCTGAGGTAATTATGGAATCATAGAAGGTTGCGGCTGCGTCAGTGTCGTTTGGAGAAGATATGGTTGAGAGTGGCAGGAGGGAGTCAGAAAGTGTTTGACTGTTAAGGTGTCTAAGGTTCCTGCGAGGGTGGGCAAAGTTCTTGACTAGGGGGGTGGATGAGGAAAAGAGAGAGGAGAATGTTAGGAGGTTGTGGTGAGAGATGTGGAGAGGTGTGCTAGTGAGGTCAGATATGGGACAGGAAAAGATAAGGTCCAGCGTGTGGCCCTTTTTGTGAGGAGGAACACTTTATGAGGCCGAAGGAAGGGGCTAGTAATAGGAGTTTGGAGGTAGCTGTTTGAGGTGTGTCGATGGGAATGTTGAAGTAGACCATGATGATGGTGGGAATATCTGTTGAGAGGAAGTGCAATAGCCAAGTGTTAAATTAGTCAAGAAAGGTGGTTGCGGAGCCTGGTGGTCGGTAGATAAGGGCAACTTGGAGGTTGGAGGGGAAATAGATACAGACAGAGTGTACTCCAAAGGAGGTGAGGGCAGGGAGAGGAGGGATTGGGGAAAAGGAGATGGTTCTATTAGCAGCAGGCCAATCCCGCCACCCTGTTTGTTGCCATTGCAAGGGGTGTGATGCATCCTTTAACCCCTTAAGGACAGAGCCTGAAATGGCCTTAAGGACAGAGACAAATTTTATGAATATGACCAGTGTCGCTTTATTCATTAATAACTTCGGGATGCTTTTACCTATCCGGCTGATTCTGAGATTGTTTTCTCGTGACATATTGTACTTTACATTTCTGGTAAAATTGAGTCGATACTCATAACGAATCTTTATGAAAAACACCAAAATAACGTGAAAAATTGTGAAAAAATGCATTTTTCAAACTTTGAAACCTTTCACATAAATTATATATTAACTAGCATTAACAACATGTCTACTTTATGTTGGCGGCATTTATTAAACTATATTTCATTTTTTTAGACAATAGGAAGCTTAAAACATTAGCAGCAATTTTCCAAATTTTCTGTAAAATTTCAAAATCAGATATTTTTAGGGAGCTGTTCAGGTTCAAAGTGTATTTGAGGGGCCTGTATGTTAGAAAGCCCAACAAAGCACCCCATTTAAAAAAAAAAAACTGCAAAAGCACATCCAGAAAGTTTTTTAACCCTTTAGGGGAGTCACAGAAATAAAAGCGAAGTGTGTAAGAAATTTGAAATTTTTTATTTTCTGTGCAGAGATTTTATTATAATGATAAACCTATTAGCAGAGAAATGCACCCCAATATTGATTGCCCCGTTTCTGTAGTTTATAGAAATACCCCATATGTGGCCCTATTGCGCTATTTGACGCAACCACAAGCCTCAGATATAAGGGAGCGCCTAGTGAATTTCAACGCCTCCGTTATATTTGGTCATTTTTGACCGTACCACTTCAGGTTGGCAGAGGCTCTGGGGTGCCAAAACCTAAAAAACACCCCTAAAGGGACACCATTTAGAAAACTGCACCCCTCAAGGAATGTGAGCATTTGGACCCCACAGGTGCTTCGCAGATTTTCAGAACAATGTGGTGTAAAAAAGGAAAAATTCTATTTTTTACACTAAAATGTTGTTCTAGCATTCATTTTTCATTTTTACAAGGGGATAAAAGAAAAAAAAAACACCAATTATGTAGCTCAGTTTCTCCCAAGTACGGAAATAACCCACATGTGGACATAAAGTGCCAAGCGGGCGCAGGACGAGCCTCCAAAGGGAAGGAGCGCCAATTGGCTTTTAGAAGCTGGATTTTACTGGAATGGATTTCAAGGGCCACGTCGCATTCACAGAGCCCTCGTGCTGCCAAAACACTGGAAACCCCCCACAAGTGACCCCATTCTGGAAACTACACCCCTCAAGGAATCTAACAAGGGGTTCAGTGAGCATATGGACCCCACTGGTGACGGGCACAAATGTGGAACAATGTGACGTGAAAGGGAAAATTTTCATTTTTTCACTTTCACGGCACAAATGTGGCCATCATCAAGGGGTCCATATCCTCACTGCACCCCTTGTTAGATTCCTTGAGGGGTGTAGTTTCCAGAATGGGGTCACTTGTGGGGGGTTTCCAGTGTTTTGGCAGCACGAGGGCTCTGTAAATGCGACATGGCGTTCATCATCCATTCTGGCCAAATCCAGCCTTCAAAATCCAAATGGCGCTCCTTCCCTTCGGAGGCTTGCCCTGCGCCCACATGGCGATTTATGTCCACATGTGGGGTATTTACGGACTCAGGGGGAATTGCTCTACACATTTTGTGAGTTTTTTTCTCTTTTAACCCCTTGTGAAAATGAAAAAATTAAGGCTAAACCAACATTATAGTGTAAAAAATGTAATATTTCATTTTCACGCCATATTGTTCCACATTTGTGCCCGTCACCAGTGGGATCCATATGCTCACTACACCCCTTGTTACATTCCCTAAGGGGTGTAGTTTCCATAATGGGGTCACTTGTGGGGGGGTTCAACTGTCTTGGCAACACAGGGGCCTTTTAAATGCAACATGGCCCCTCGAAATCCATTCCAGCCAAATCCATCCTCAAAAAGCCAAATGGCGCTCCTTCCCTTTGGAGGCTTACCCTGCACCCGCATGGCGCTTTATGTCCACATGTCGGTTATTTCCATACTCAGGGGAAATTGCTCTATACATTTAGAGTTTTTTTTATCTTTTAACCCCTTGTGAAAATGAAAAAATCAAGACAAGATCAATGATTTAGTGTAAAAATTAAACATTTTTTACACTAAATGTTGGTCTAGCCTTGATTTTTTTCCTTTTCCACAAGGGGTTAAAAAAGAAAGTGAACACAAAACGTGTAGGGTAATTTCCCCTGAGTACGAAAATACCCCACATGTGGATATAATGTGCCATATGGGCAGAGGGCAAGCCACCAAAGGGACAGAGCGCCATTTAGAGGCTGGAATGGAGGATAGAGGCCATGTTGCAATTACAAAGCTCCTGTGCTGCCAGGACAGTAGAAACCCCCCACAAGTGACCCCATTATGGAAACTACACCCCATAAGGAATCCAACAAGGGGTACAGTGAGCATATGGACCCCACTGGTGACGAGCACATAAGTGGAACATGTGCCATGAAAATAAAAAATACAATTTTTTCATTTTCACGGCCCAAATGTGGCAGTCACCAGGGGGCCATATCCCCACTGTCCCCCTCGTTAGATTCCTTATGGGGTGTAGTTTCCAGAATGGGGTCACTTGTGGGGTGTTTCTACTGTCCTGGCCGCACAGAGGCTTTGTAATTGCATCATGGCATCCTCTAATGGGAATGGCGGCCATACCTATTTAGCTGGGGAAAAGGGACCATTCTAATTTATTTGGGGGTATTAGGCCAATTATTAGTTTATAAGGTTGAAAATGACAGGTGTCCATCAAATTCAACCTGTGTTGATCCAGAGGAAGGCAAAAAAAAACCCTCGTAAGGCAGACGACAGTAGCCTCATCACAGGGGAAAAATTCCTTCCCAACTCCATAATGGCGATCAGAATAATCCCTGGATCAACGTGACCCCTGAAATAGGAATAAGGGACAATAATTAGATAATGTAGAACTCCAGTGACGTGTGGTGCGCCTTGAAGCGATCCAGTATGCAGAGGCCGGGGGGATCAGGACAGGTGTCACACTGGAAAATGGTGTCCTTCCTGATCCCCCTGTTACGCCACACTCTGCACTTCTTCTGGGGTCTCCCTTTCTCCAGTGTGGGGGACGTCACCTGGAAAATGTTGTCCTGGTGCGATACGGGGTCCTTCATATCCAGAAGCGCTGGGTCCGCTCCATGGCTGCTAAATATTAGGGCGCTATTACTGCTTCTGATATTTCGGATCGTGCCGCAAGCTACAGTAGCTCAGGCAGCGAGGGACCAGAAGAGGGGGTGCTGGTATAAAAGTTATCCCCGTACAGGTGGTAACCTTTATCCAACAGTGGGAAGATCAGTTCCCGAATGATCTCCCCACTAACTCCGAAGATGGGGGGGGGGCATCTGGGGGCAGGATTCGGGTGTCCTTTCCTTCATACACTCTAAGGGTACGTGCACACTGCGGAATGGCGAAGGATAACCCTTTGTGCATTCCGCAGCTTGCACCCGCCGGCGGACTGATGGAGGCGCGCGTCTCCGCTCGTGTCACACTCCATTATATGCACGGGCGGATTCTGCCCTCTGTCCAATGTGTTCATTCTTTGGACGGACGACGGAATCCGCCTGTGCATAGAATGGAGTCTATGACACGGGTGGAGACGCGCGCCCGCATCAGTCCGCCGGCAGGCGCCAGCTGCGGAATGTACAAAGGATTATCCTTCGCCATTCTGCATTGTGCACGTACCCTGGATCTGTAAGTGTACCCTGAGGTACTCTCACAGAGTTTGGAGAATTTCACGCCATACCGTCATCTCTTATTGGGATAGTTCTGGCAGAAAAGACGTGTCTGGGGGGCAGCGTACGCTACGCTACCCCCAGACACGTCACTGGATGATGAGGATGATGAGGATGAATGGAGGAAAGAAGGATCCCCCCATTCATCCTCACTGGCTGTTTCGGTGTCGGAGGCAATAATAGCGTATGCCTCTGACACCGAAAACACCTTGGGGGCCATCTTTATACGGGGATTGGTATATGGGGTATGTAAATGTGTAGTGGTGTAGTGTAAAACTTTATTCCATGTAGTGTGGTGTAGTGTAGTGTAGTGTTTTTTTGACAGTAAGAAAAAATATCCCTTTGCCAAGAAAGGAGCTGCTGCTAAATGCCGCACTTATGTGCAGCACTTATCAGCAGCCAGTGGCAGCACCAATCGCCATTGCTTTCCGGGTCACCGGGTCACCGATGACCCGGAAAGCTGTTTTCAGCTGCTATATGCTGATCTGTATAGATCAGCATATAGCAGCGATCGTCGGCACGGGAGGGGTTAATTACCCCCCGTGCCGACGAGCAGAGATGGCCTGCTATACATTATGTGAACACACAGCGATCGGAGAAACATCGGGCGTAAGTATACGCCCATTTGCATTAAAGCCCACCCTGCGGGGGCGTATACTTACGCCCGATGTCGTTAAGGGGTTAATGTACTGCATCCTTTCTCCTGTGGTGGTGCTGCAGGGTATTTGAACACTTGCTAATCGCCTGCAGTTAAATAGTCTAATCAGTTTACTTTCAGGGTAACCTTCTAAACAAAAGAGGCTGTTCAATGTGGACAATTCCTTTAAAGAAAAGTTATGGTTATAATTGTTAGTAACATCAATTATGCAGTCAATATTAATTCCTGGCATTTTCTATTAATTGTCTATATCAATATCTGATCAGTGAGAGTCTGATGAATCTGTATCAATCAGTAACTTTATATTAATTAATTATTATGTATCAATATTACTTTTATTAGGGGGTATCAATGATTTTATGGGGTCTTCTTTCTTCGCATTGTCTTGTACCCTCAATCCCAGTCACAATAGGTTTGAGTGGTGTTCAAGGTAAGAGGCAAAAAGTGTCCAATCTTCCAAAGTGATGTCAGGAAGGGCTCCAATGCGCTCCCCATGAGCCCCACTCCAGTGCCTATGTGACACCCCACCCCTGACTAAATAATCTGACTTTTTCTACATAGACAAACCCTATGCAGAAAATAAACTGTCAGCAGTGGGACAGAGGCCAGGAGTATTAATATGTGGAGAATGCACATACTTCTACAAATATGTTTATCTCTCTTACTGACCCGGTATCAATTTTCAGCATGAACTGCTTTCAATTTCCCATGACTGAGCAATGTGTGTTTGCATGTGGATTATTAATCTGTGTGTCTTGGCACTGACCTGGTGATCAAGATCTGGATGGTCTTATTGTGGAGAGTTGTCTGGAAATTCATAAAGTGAAAAAGAGAAACCTAAATAGAGATGGGGCATGCAATATAGCCTCCTCTTCCACAAATCTCATTTAAGTCTCCAGTTCAGTGTACATGATCATGTACACCAGGTCTTTTCCTAGTCCAAGAGTTGGCCTGAGTTTCAATCCTTCATAACCTCAGAAGCCCATCATCCTGTTATCTATTATCATTTTGGTTTTTATTTTCTGGCTCAGATAGGTCTTATGGTTTTAACTAGGGATGTTCCGAAACTGCTGAGGTTCGGGTTCGTATGAACCCGAACGCTCGGCATCAGATTCCTGCTGTCTGCCCGCTCCGTGCAGTGGGTGGATACAGCGGGAGGACCGCCTGGAAAACTGGGATACAGCCTATGGCTATGGCTCTATCCCAGTTTTCCAGGCGGTCCTCCCGCTGTATCCACCCTCTCCACGGAGAGGGCAGACAGCGGGAATCTTTGCCGAGAGTTCAGGTTCGTACGAACCTGAACTGAACTCGGTTCGGACCATCCCTAGTTTTAACATCCATCTACATTCTCCTGGCTTGGTTTTTTGTCCTCCTGGCGCATAATCTGCATTATATTCTGCATCCTAACTATGTGTGTGGCTTTACCTTGACTTTTGCACTGTTTTGAAGCCACCACCAACATGGCACTGCTTTAAAGACCACATCCTGGGAATTTCCAGGCTATACTTGCTGGGGTTATTGATGAAGACATTAATCCCAGCATCTCCATTAAGACTACAACAACCCAATCATGGTAAACCGTAAGCAAGTACCACCAAGAAATCTCAGGATTGAAATCAATGCTAGTACCTGATGGTGCCAACTAGAAATCAGATTTGCTAAGGCGCTCTCAGTCATCTATATTCATCAGATTGTTACCCTTTTTTTCTGCTGGGAACTGGAATATAACTGAAGCATTGGGCACTGGGTACTGCCTATATCATTAAGCATTGGGATCTGGATAATGACTGTGCTACTGACTAGAGGAGACCAGACACCATGTAAAACACTGACCAGCAGCCTCAAAATTTTGGCTGCTCCACTAACCACCATGTATCATTTACCACCAACTACTAGCCACCGATCTCTCTCCTAAATACCAGTTTCTGAATGCTCAATGTACCTTTCCCCACCAAGATCCAAACTGCTTGACTAACAGGTCCTGAACATAACACCAATCTCCAACTATTAAACACTTGATGGCATTTCAGACACTGTTTGCACCACCAAGTTTCAGGGCCTTAATGCTGAATTTGCCACTTACCACCAACTACCAGACACTCATTTCTCTTCCCCTATCTGGGCCCAAATTAATACATTGTTTGAAACAAGAAAGATGGCAGATAAGGGGCCAGATGGTAACCCCACCCAACCCTGACTTCAATGGGCTGTCAGAAGGATCTAAGGATCATTCAGTTCCCCCCTCCTGCTGCTCCCTTCTTGCTGTTTGTGTTTGTAATGGCACAGTGCAGTGAGCGGGGAACAAGGGGGAAGTGAGCGCTGAACTGATAGGTCGGTACTCACCTCCTCAACGCATTGGGCTGTGTAATATGGACTTGAAGTCACTGTAAGTCCCTCTCTCTATAAGAGGTGAACCTGCTATACCAGCTTCCTATCTCCCCTGCCAAAAGATAACACACCATAGTTTGGAATTTGGCTAAATATTTTATGGCATACATCAGGTTATGGCATACAGCTGGGTCAAGCCTGCACCAAAAAATGGCGTGCCAAATGGCCCAGCCCCCAACCAGACCTTGTCTGGTTGATCATTGCTATGATCGCAACACAATGCGTGGCACATGGTCATCACAGTCAACAGCATCAGATATCTCAGCAGATCAGGAAGGCCTTAGCTCAAGAAGAATTCTGGAGGGAAACCCATTTTCCCGTAGACGCAATGGTTTCTTATGCTTATTGTGTTGTGAATTTAACATATCCCTTCTATTGAGCTTCCTATCTTAGCTCCAGCATTTGGGGTAGAAATTACCCACGGCCATGTTGCTTTCCATAGGTGGAAACCACAAGCCTCGAAACTCAGCACAACTTATGGAAGTCATTGCACAACACATTTGCATTAGTCACTAATTCCTTGGGCACATCTTACAATACCTCCAAATATATTGTTTACATCAGAGTCCTAAAGTTTCAGTTTACTTCTGCACCTGGTGATAATGCATCAATATACTACATACAAAACTTTCCATGATGGATGGAGAATTTTGTACCCACATTAAAGCAGTTTTCAGAGATCGTGTTTCTTAGGAATTTTTAAATGACACGTTTATCCAAGAACTGAAATTTACTTGGGTAAATGACCCATGTAGTCTACCTCGCCTGGTAACATCCCGCCATCATATGAGTATATATAGGACTTTACATCTGTAGTATCTGATGTGCGTCTTTTATGATCTCTTAATCCTGATTCATATAAAATGTTTCATAGACTCCCACCTGCAGCAACGAACCATAGAGCATCTCTGTATTTACACTAAGTCAACGGGAATGACATGTGATGGTGCTACAGAAGCTACACCTCGGCTTATATTGCATGCTCTCTGCCGCTCTTAGACGGGACTTTGAATGGGAAGTTCTGTTCTAGTTTTGATAACAATCTTCCATTGCAAATCCAGTGACTGACAGTAAAAATAAAGTTCGGGAGAAAGAAAGGCAGAGATCGGGGGCTGGCTCCAATTCAATTGCCAGGAGTATTTATGTGCCTTTTCCAAAGGTTTTTACAGGATTTAACTTGATAAGTCCACAAACACCATCAAACAAAAATGATCTGATACGTTGCTACATCAAAAACATTGTGTTCAGCAGGCTGGGCACCATAATGTTTCACTTACTTTAGCCTAATCACGAAAAGCCACTCCAGACAAGCAAAGATTGGGCATGGTGACATTTATAAAGGGTTTCTTGTACAACCTGTAATAATATTGCATAGAGAACACAAAATATAGGTATTCTTATATTGCTACCATTTTTGCTATACAGTTATTTCTGAAAAACCTGGTAGGGCGCTAACAATGCTGTTAGGGTCAATGGCACAGTATATGCCAGTACACACAGAAATGAGTCAGTTCATGTTGTTGGCTTAGAATTTTCTATGGGTCTCCTGATCTATCCTTTTTGTTGCCAACTCTCTGCACAGGTGATTTTTTTTTTACAATTCTGGGGGTACATACATAGACAAAAATCAGTCATTACAGAGATCTACATATAATTATCCATACATGAGGAGTGAGGTCCCTGCTCGCATGCATGAGCTTACGGACTATTAGGAGGGGATGCGAGACAAAATGGCAGAGGGGCAAAGTCCTTCCTTTTTAGCATGGTTTATAAATATCTTTATGCCATCTTTATAAATAAGGCAGTGCAGTTAAAGGTGGGTTAACCAGTCACCAACCAATGCCTGCTACAGGCTTGACTTTGCTTCCATGCGTTGTCTGCTTCGGCCCTAGTTACTTGTCCAGCATGCATGCCTCCTGTCCATCCCTAGGCTCTCTTTTGGCACAGCACTTATGCTTCTGTACATGAGCAACCTAAGAATTGTCTCTAGTAAAGTTAATGCCACTGTAGAGACTGGGAAACCCCTTACTATGAAGTTTAAATAGATGTTTCATGCTATGTGGATAGCCTAACCACCATAAAATATGTGGTGGACGCCATGATATGTAATGTACGTCTTTGTATAATTTGCATTATGATGGGTATTTAAGTGGTTGTAGTCCAGGCACAAGCGAGAGTTGCATGTAGCCTTTTTGTACGGCAGCCAATATATGTGTTACAGAGATGATGCACCTATTATTCTCATTAAATATGTTCCTTTAATATGTCCATGAAGTTACAGAACATATTGTAAGAGTCCAGCCAAAGCCTTATCAAATTGGCTGTAACTGCTGTCCCTTGTTCAGCCAACAGCAGTCATCATGGGACTGTTCCTCCCTTAATATGACCCTCCCTAATTAACGGCCCCCTTGGCTTAGGAGGGGGTTAGGGTGTACCTTTTCCTAAGTGGAAATTCAGTACCCAACCTAGTTGTAAGAAGTGGAAACTTGCTACACACTCCTAATATCACAGGAAGTGTAAATAGCACATACAAACACTATGAGTCATTATTGCCGTGTACTGACCTGAGACACCATCTTAGTCTCCTAACTCTTCTTACTGCACACTGATCGGTGCCTTTTTTATACCTAAACCATCGATCCTACATACATACTTTCTTGACTGATTAGTGCAGGGCCAGAAACCGTCTGGCGGAGGGACGCCTTACCCAGCGGTCCCACAAATAGTATAGGTAGGGTATAACAGGGTCACCTTACCCGACAGTACCCTAGCTTTGTAATAACCTATCTACACCTCTATTGCACATTTATGGAATAATTGCACTTTCTATGTAATCTGCACTTTATAAATTTCTAATAAAGCTGCTTTTTGTACGATACTCGTCTCTGGGCTCACCACAATAGTCCTTTTTCCTTACTTTCCTTTGTTTGTACTTCAGACTTGTGGGAGCCACATATAGAACTATTCAGCTAGGTACCATCCTCCTCTTTTACTCCCAACCTAGTTGTAGTCTGGAAGGTTGTGGTGATGTGCAAAAGTCAAGACTACAGCTACAGAGGGTTCCTTAGGGCAGATCCGTGTGCCTATATTGGACCCGTGCCCGCTGTCTGGCACCCTACTGCCCTTGAAGGTGCTGTGTTCTGTGCCAAGTATCAAACTCCTGAGGGAGGATTCAAGGAGTCATGATCCATTTAAAATCAAATGATACCAGTGTCTGTTTGTGCTTGTACATGTCAGCATCCTATTGCGCCATAATCATATGGTGAACCAGGCCTTAGTTCTTATTGAGCAAATTTCTTTGTTCTCTTGTCCCCATAACCTTCCATTCCTAGCTCCCCCTAAATGTCAATCTATACTCGTTACATAAAGAAGTTGCTTACGTTTCCTCCTGCTTGGGTTTTGATAGACAATATATACTGTAATGTATGTTGGTCTTGGACATAAAATGAACGCCATGGAAATATGGATGCATATAGGCCTCTGTTGTCTGTGTTATATGGGGACGGTCAATAAATAACCCTGTTTAACAGTAAAGCAAGCGTCTCATTGCTCCTTTGCTAGTCTGCTTTTAGGTTTTGGCTGGGCTATAACCTTCCCCCATTACACAAGCATTCTGCCCCCTGCTCTTGATACTACGTTCTGCTGATACAAGGATATTCTGTCCGTAGTAGTCAGCTCTGTGACTGCAGCTGAGTAAATGTACTCAGCTGGACGTGCGCTCTTCTGGCAGACACGGGCAGAGATGGCTGTCTAGTGTTTATTATAAACATAGGCGGTAAGACTATATACATATATTCACACACCAACGTTCCAGGAAACAATAAGATACTGGGCCTCAGGAGGGTCTTTTTTCTTTTTACAGTAAGTTTGTTGAGCTCTGAGTAAGCTTAAACATCTGTGCCCGGTTCCTGGAGTCGGCTTCAGTTCATACTCCAGTTCAGGTGCCTTAAAGGGCAACTCCATACTGCAAAATACTTCTTTTGAAGTGTCTAATTATTACCCCCGCCCCCGATAATGTCCAGAACCAGGTTGAGTCTGAGGGGTCTATAGCCCCAAAACTGTTTTCAAGCTCAATTCCTGCCATCAATTTTTAGTCCTGTTTTACCAATACCACTATAAGGTTCAATGGGTGAAAATTGCCATGTAAATTGGGTGTGATTGTTCCATGGCTAGATAAGTATAGCCCATAATATTGAGACTATGAGCTCATATCTCCAGATAGGAGAAATTGTCATCCAGCTTGCTGTTCTTTATCTGTTATATTTAGCTTCCACCATGGCCAAATCTATTGGAGATCAGAGAAGCATCTGTCTATATCGCACAGTGATCATACAATATGTTACATGGTCTTTTGAGTGTTTCCAAGTGTAGGAGCTACTGGCACTCACTATTACAGTAGCCTTTACGCAGCTTGCCGTCACTAGAATGCTTAGCAATTTATGCTACTGTTGTGAAGGCCAGCGAGTACCAATGTGGCCAGTAGAGAAGGATGAAAATAGAAGGAGAATTGTATGAATTATGTTTTATTTTTACTGTGAGTAGACATGTGTCTATTTATACACTGTATATATTAGGCGTGCTTTTACGGGAACAATACCTGAGCCAAGAACTGTTTTAACAGCTGCTTCCAACAATGCCTGGGACTATTTTCTCACAGACAGACCCAGGTTTTGGCTTATTGGCTTAGTGCACTGGATCACGTACACGAGAACAGGGTTACTATATGTTTTCTGAACCCCAACTGTATGTACAAGATGCTAATTGTAACCACAGTCGCCAATTGGGGTTGGATGAAACTTGTTATGGTGGTCACTAATTTGATCTGCTTCCTTCTCAAAGGTTTAGAAACACATTGTCATGCACGCTATTAGAGATTTCTGAATTAATAAAGGGTAGATCAACTTTTCTTGATGCTCATCCCTTGGTCACAGTGGACAGCTGTTAAAAAAAGGGTCTCTTGCTCTGGAGGATATGCATCGGGGGCCCAGGATGCAGAACATTCCCACTAAATGGGCTAAATCCCTCCCAAGAGGACTGAGAAAAAAACTGTAAAAATCCAATTCAGAAATATGAGTGAACACATTAGAAAAAAACACCATGTGAACATGCTCTTACAACCTGATTTCAGGATACATCAACAAACTTATTCCACACAAGGACAGACGAAAAACGTAGAGAAGGCAACACCAAGACATGGTGCTGACTCACCAAGAGTCAACAATGGGTCAGGTTCCATAACCATATCAATTTGGTCCCGATAGAATTCAGGAGTCAGAGACGAAGCTGCGGCTTAGCGACTCCACAGCCCTGGTTGTCCCTTGGGTGGCTTTGGCCGGCTGTTCAAGGCTCCAGGGGAATCAGTAGCCAACAAAGGATTTGATGCGCATTGAATCAGTTTTTGCTGCATATTGTGGTAAAACTGCAACAAGACTGCTTTCTGCAATAATGACAAAAGTGATAAAGGACCTGCAGAAGATCACATGGTCATCTGTGTGTAGGTCCTGTTACTGCTAGTAGTGATGGATAAGTATATAGGATTAAGAACTGATGTAGGTTTATTTTAGAGTGTTAAGGTCTGGGGTCTTTTCTTATTTAGGGTGTCAGGTATGGGGTCTGTACTTGCTTTGGAATCTGCATTTATTTAGGGGGTGAGAAGCAGGGTCTATATTTATTAGGGTTATGTCTGGAGTCTGTATTTGTTTTGAGCGTTAGATCTGTATTTATTTAGGGAATTGGGTGGGGACTGTATTTATTTAGGTTGTTGGGTCTGGGTCTGTATTTATTTAGGGTGTCAGGTCTGGGGTCTGTATTTATTTAGGGTGTCAGATCTGGGGTCTATTTATTTAGGGTGTCCGGTCTGGGGTCTGTATTTATTTAGGGAATCAGGTCTGGGGTCTGTATTTATTTACAGACGTCACCTATAGTCACTCATCTATAGAAGGTCTGTAATGGCTCCTTATCAAACTGCATTAAACAGCATTTGTGATGTATACAAAATGTATACAAACAGTCTGCATAGCTTAGGCCAGTTGTCAATTGTTTATTATTACAATCAAAAAACAAATTTAAAAGACATTAAAAAGGGGAGCAGAAAATCATACAGCACATACATCAGATGGTATACAAGGTAGGAAAAATAAATAAATGTTGTGTGCTCTATATACTCAGTAAAGGATGGTATATCAGTTAACCCACAGAGGAATAAAGAGTGTATATGGTAACCAATATACTGCAGAAAAGTAAACTAGTGTATATAATGCTGCAAGTGCAGACTAAAGTGCAACTAAGTGCAGTACCACATAATAAATAAGAAAACACAAAAATATATATACTCAAACCTCTGGGTATAGAGATACCCTGCCCGGTAATACCACTCACCCAACGCTGCGTTTCGCCATACAAGCTTTATCAAGCTTGTACAAGAAATTGTCTTGTCAATTCTTTGGGCGGATGGAATCGGCCTGAGCATATAATGGAGCCGACAGAGAGGGAAGTGGAAGCGCGCGGGGATGAGCGGCGGATTCTGACCTTATTGACACCTTTCCAAATGTAACGTTTATGGTTTTGGCCAAAAAGTTCGATTATGGACTCACTCCAAATTACCTTGTTCCAGAAGTTTTGAGGCTTGTTTCTATGCTGTTTGGTGTATTGTAGGCAAGATACTTTAAGGCATTTGCGCAGTAATGGTTTTCTTCTGTTGACTCGACCATGCAGCCCATTTTTCTTTATGTGCCTCCTTAGGCTGGGTTCACACTACATATATTTCAGTCAGTATTGTGGTCCTCATATTGCAACCAAAACCAGGAGTGGATTGAAAACACAGAAAGGCTCTGTTCACACAATGTTGAAATTGAGTGGATGGCCGCTATTTAATGGCAAATATTTGCTGTTATTTTAAAACAATGGCTGTTATATTGAAATAATGGCAGTTATTTACTGTTATATGGCGGACATCCACTCAATTTCAACATTGTGTGAACAGATCCTTTCTGCGTTTTTAATCCACTCCTGGTTTTGGTTGCAATATGAGGACCACAATACTGACTGAAACATACGTAGTGTGAACCCAGCCTTATTGTGCATCTTGAGTCGTCTATTTCAGCTGATGTTACTTATGGGTTTTTCTTTGCATCCTGAACAATTTTACTGGCAGTTGTGGCCAAATTTTTTGTTGGTCTACCTGACCATAGTTTGGTTTTCATAGAGCCCCTGATTTTCCAAATATTAATCACAGTTTGAACACTGCTGGCTGGCATTATCAATAACTTGGATATCAGAACAAACTGAAGGTTCTGGAGTGGCCATCTCAGTCTCCTGACCTGAATATCATTGAGCCACTCTGGAGAGATCTCAAGCACAGTTCATGCAAGACAGCCCAGCAGGGCTCCAGATGGCGACCAAAATGGTCGCCAGTGCGACTGACATATTGCAAATGGCGCCCAGATTTATTAATCTGGGCGCCATTTGCGACTGGCCCCGGCGGTGGCGCGCTGTCTCTTTAAGGACAATGCTGCTTTCCCGCGCGCTTCCCTGACCTCTCACACAACCTTGGCTCTGCCTATATTCTATAGCCAATCGCGTTTCTACTCAAACTCATGACGCAATTAAAGAAGAACCAATTAGCGTGAAGGCTGCACCAAGCACTAAGCGGGACATTAAGCACACGTATAGCGGGGGACCCGGAGGACCCGACTCGGACCTCACTACTGGAGAGCTCGGTAAGGGCGCAGAGCTGCGGGGGGACTACAGATGTCAGCATGGCCTCCCTGCAGCATCAAGTGTCAGCACGTCAGGGTAGAGAGCCGGGGGGTAACTATGGCTGCACTGGGTGATATATATATAAGTGTAGGGCAAACTGGCTGCAGACACTGGGAGATAGATATATGCACAATTATTATTATCAGGGCCCCTCAGGTGTCTGTATTGTAGGGGGTCACTTGCATTAGTCACTAGGTGAGAGATATATCTATTTATATACACATCTTGTGGGGGGTCACTATGGCTGCAGTCATAAGTCTAGCTCAGTATGTATAGACTGCACAGTACCACTTCCCTCAGTGTCTGTATATATAGACTGCACAGTACCACTTCCCTCACTGTGTATGTATAGACTGCACAGTACCACTTTCCTCAGTGTCTGTATATATAGACTGCACAGTACCACTTCCCTCACTGTGTATGTATAGACTGCACAGTACCACTTCCCTCAGTGTCTGTATATATAGACTGCACAGTACCACTTCCCTCAGTGTGTATGTATAGACTGCACAGCACCACTTCCCTCAGTGTCTGTATATATAGACTGCACAGTACCACTTCCCTCAGTGTGTATGTATAGACTGCACAGCACCACTTCCCTCAGTGTCTGTATATATAGACTGCACAGTACCACTTCCCTCAGTGTGTATGTATAGACTGCACAGTACCACTTCCCTCAGTGTCTGTATATATAGACTGCACAGTACCACTTCCCTCAGTGTGTATGTATAGACTGCACAGTACCACTTCCCTCAGTGTCTGTATGTATATATATAGACTGCACAGTACCACTTCCCTCAGTGTCTGTATGTATATACACTGCACAGTACCACTTCCCTCAGTGTGTGTGTATGTATACACTGCACAGTACCACTTCCCATATACATTGCCACAGGGGCTATATGTCATCGGCTGCCGGGATATATATATATATATATATATATATATTAGATCATTGCCGGTAAGATGGCGGCTGGCTGAGGGAACACACCGGCAGCAGGGGGGGGGCTGGGCTTTTATATTACTAATATAATGGACTTGTCCATGACAATTAGGTAATTATCCTTATTGTTATATACAGGCTACTGCAATTGGCTCAATGGCGAAACATAAAATTACTGATTTTTTCAAGGATGCTCATGCATTTTCCAGCCAGTCTACTATAATAGATCAGGATAATTCAGATGAAACGCTTTCATCTGTCAGTGAAAACAGCACATCAGATCAAGCAAGCAATTCCAGCAGTGCAACAAGAATTTCCGTCCACAGGAGCAGACATTTTAAGAGTGTGTGGCTTCAGGAATTTCCTTGGCTTAAATACAATAAAGAGAAAGGAGTGATGTACTGTGAGTTTTGTTCCAAGGCAGGTGATGTTGCTGGAAAGACAGATTTCATTAAAGGAACAGATCATCTCAAGAAAGAAACAATAAAAAAACATGGAGATAGTCTGAAGCATAAAAATGCTCGTGACTGTATAATAGCTAGGAGTGCCCCAAAACAGACACCTTTAGCTCGTGCTGTAGCTCATGCTTGTGAAAAAACAGCGGAGAAAGACTTTAAAGAAATGAAGATTAAATTTAATGTGGCCTACATGATAGCACGTGAAGAGCTACCATTTACAAAGTATACGGCTCAAATCTTACTTATGAAGAAAAATGGAATGGCTATATCCAAGACATATGACAATGCAGAGATTATTGGTTGCATTGCAGAGGAATTTAAAGCTCAAACATTAAATGAAGCTGCAAAGGCAACTTACATTTCAATCATAACAGACTGTGGAACTGATGTATCAGGAAGTGATAATGTAATAGTATACTGCAGGTATATTTTGTCAGGTGTCCCTGTGAACCGTCTGCTAGGATTAGGTGCACTTCAGGATAGCCATGCTCGGGGAATACTAGAAAGTATTGGAGATATTTTTAGTGCAGACCACAGTGATCCATATTGGTGGCACCATAAGCTCAGTGCTTTTGGTGCAGATGGAGCCAGTGTCAATATGGGTGCATCAGGTGGTATAGGTGCCCTAATGAGAAAAGAGATAGGAGAGCATATACTCTCATTTCACTGCTTACCGCATCGTTTGGAACTGGCCATGTTAAATACACAAAAATGTCTACCTATGGTCCAAAAAGTATATGATCTTCTGCATCTTGTCTGGAAGACTTATCACTTTAGTCCCAAAAGTAAATGGGAGTTGAGAGCCATTGGTGCAGAGTTAGGCTGTAAAATCCGCTGTCCCTCAGCAGTAAAGACTCAGCACTGGCTACCTCATATCTTCCGGGCACTCTCTGTTTTCCTGTCGTTTGATCAAGAAACTGGGCAAGGGCAGTACACAGCTGTGCACTATCATATGGAACATCTTTCTGTATCCTCAAAAAATAGTGACATTTCAGGAAGAGCCAAGCACATTAGTTAAGTCTGACTCTCCAGAAGAACTCTCTCATCCTTCCCCAAGCAGTTGCTGCCATTAAAACGTGTATCATGACAGTTAACAACTTTAAAGAAGTCCCACTGAGAAATGGCAAACTGCAAGAGTTTTATAAAAAAAATTAATGTAGAGGAAATGCAGACTGGCACAGAGAGAGCAAGTCAAATGGCTAAAAGACGCAAGACGAGCCATACCAGGTGTATTGCTTTTCAGAATATCCAGCTAAAAGATTTTGATGCACAGGAGGAGTTTATGGAAAACCTAAATGACCACATTAGAAGAACAGTGGAAGTAACAGTGGGTGAACTGGAACGAAGATTTGAAGTAATGCTAAGTAGTGAGAAGGAGGGTAGAACAGGCTGTCCAGACATCATCCAGTGTTTCTCTGTCTTTTGTCATGATTCCTGGCCTGATGATCTTGTTACATATGGAGAGGAGGAGATTGACACGTTAACAAAATGGTATAAAACCATTTTGTTAAAAAATGGCTGTGAAGTGGAAGCAATCCAAGCAGAATGGAGGCAATTGAAATGTGTGTGCTGACCTTTCTTACAGCAGTTTGTGGGAAACGGTCATCTCAAAGGAGCCATACTGTACTGACTTTAGGAATGTTTTACATTTAATTCACATTATATTAATACTTCCTATATCAGCTGCACAATGCGAAAGGGGTTTTTCTGCCCAAAACAGAATCAAGTCACAAGTCTGGAGTTCTCTTCATATTTCAACAATGGAGGACTTAATTCGCATAAGCTCAGAAGGCCCTTCCCTTGAACTGTTTAATCCTGAGCCCTCTGTGAAGCGCTGGTTCAACTCAAAGAGGAAGAGAAGGCCACAATATAAAGGATGACTTGTAGACCACCTCACACATTCTAGTGGACTGTATATTGTTGTCAAGTTGCAAGCTTTTAAGTTCAAGTTCGGAAGAGTAAGCCTCATTAAAAGGCTAGCCAAGTGAAGTTTAAGTACTGAGTCAGACTGTATATGGTTGTCAAGTTGCAAGTTTCCATGTTGAACGTTTTCAAACTAAGAAAAGAAAGAATCTAAAGGAGGAGGATGCTGCCGTGGCCTCTGCACACAGTAAGTCCCATTTAACATAACATTAATTTTACATGTTTTAAATTGTTGGCGACCAAATATTCTATTTGGTGCCTAAATTTTTCAGGTTAGGAGCCAATGGCTCCTAGGTAAATTTTTTAGTCTGGAGCCCTGCCCAGGATTTTACAGTAACTGGAGACTTTTTGCCAAGAAGAATTGGCAGCTTTACTATCTGTGAAAATGAAGAGCCTCATCCACAGCTACCACAAAAGACTTCAAGCTGTCATTGATGTTAGAGGGGGAAATACACGGTATTAGGCACTGGGGTATGTAAACTTTTGATCAAGGTAATTTGGATGTTTTTGGTTGTCATTATGATTTAAAAAGAGAAAACACAGTAGTTTGACAATAAATGGCTTCACCCAACCAGTAACCATGAGTGGAAAAAAAAGTTTGTGTTATCATTAATAATCTCTGAAAAAAGGCCAAGAAAGCAAAATTCTGTAACCTTCTGAGCAACGACTGTACATCCCACTAGGCAATAATGGCTTGCAGGGCACTTTATTGTAGCATCCAATAATGTGGAATATCCAAAAATCCAGAACCAGAGCAGCCTTGAGGATGCCGGATAAACGAAAATGTACCCTATTAAGATCCTTTACATTGAACATTTTTCTTCTGAGGTCAGCATTACTGGAGCAGGAGCCGCTGCCTGGATGATGGGCGTATCGTATTTATTTAACTTACAGTACATGGCGCATGTAGTTGTTTGGCTTGGACAACGCTCATACACATACATGTTGTAAAGGGTGCAAACTGGAAACATGAAGTTTTTTGGGGGGAGTGGGATTATGGCTTCTTGGAAAAATGTCAACGTTTTCTTTTTTATTACAAACAGCTTTTATTGTTACATTTTAGTCTTCAGTTGGAGACTTTCCAGGGTCTTTGGTTAGAGGGGTCAGACCGATCTTGGCAGCCAGTGCTACCAATGGTTAATGAGGCTGAGAACAAATTCCTGAAAATTTTTGCCGTAGAAATGTATACCGCCATATGCAGAATTATGATTAAACCCTGCCAATAATAATTTGCTCAGTATGTTGGGTCTATGAATGAGGAATGATTTGGTAGGCTCAGGCCAAACCCCTTTTTTTTTGGAATTCTTTCTAAAGTGCTATCCAAGCCGCAGCTCTCCAGCTGTTGCAAAACTACAGCTCCCAGCAAGCCTGGCTTGAGGGAAGTTGTAGTTTGGCAACAGCAGGGGAGCCATAGGTAGGTGGACACTGTTACAAAGTAAAATTGATATAACTTAGTATTTTAGTCTTGCAGCACAGGATTTCTCCTAAATGTACAGTGACATCTAGTGGTTTTATAGAAAATATCTCGGCAAGTATGGGATCTCATCTACCGTGTCTTGGTGTAACACAAAAGTCCACTTAACCAGCCGCTCCACAGCCCATGTAATCATCTAACGTGGCAAGTAATGGACACAATAACACAATAATAATTTATTTTTGTAAATGCTTCAAAACGCCATTTTTTAATTAGCACTTATACATGAAGTATAAATATTACCCAGTGACACCCAGCGAGAGGTCACAGCGTATTTATTGGTGATAAGACACACGTGCAGATTGCTTGACAAAGGGAGATAACGCGCTTGAAACATTGCGCTTGATGTGGATATGCTGGGATGTAACATCTCCCCTATTGGGAACAGCCTCCGAATCGCAGATGGCTGAATAAGGACGTTTGGGAAATCTTGATGCCACGATTCTGCCACTGGGTGTTATTTGTACTTCATATATATAATAGAATGTACATGTATATGTGATAATCACAAAAATGACGTTTTGAAGCATTTACAAAATGTCCATTACTTGCCACGTTGTCTAGAAAATTACATAAGTCCTTTGACATATCTGAAAATTGCTATAAAACATATATTAAAAAGAAAGCCAAAAAATGGTTTGGAAAGGGCTCATACAATCCCTGTGTAAGGGTACAAACACACAGGCCAGATCCGCAGCGGATTTCTCGCTGCGAATTTGCAGCAAAATCCTCTGCGGATCCCTTGCCTGTAGTTTCTATGGGAAGACAAACTCACAGCGGGATTGACATCCCGCTGCGAGTTTGTAACTGACAGCCCTGTTAACCCCCCGCCGGCCGGAGCATAGTGTACCTGCTCCACGCTCTGGCTTGCCTCAGGGGGCTCCTGTCATCTGGACGTCTCGCTCAGCCAATCAGTGGCTGCAGCAGGGCAGTGCACTGATTGGCTGACTGGGAAGTCCAGCCGGGAACCCCCGAAGCAAGCTGGAGTGTGGAGCAGGTAATGTATCAATCCTGCTGCGAGTTTGTCTTCCCATAGAAACTACAGGCAAGGGATCAGCAATGGATTTTGCTGAGAATTCACAGCGAGAAATCCTCTACGGATCTGGCCTGTGTGTTTGTACCCTAAAAGTGTTTTTTTTTTTTTTTGGGGGGGGGGGGGTTCTCATTGTCAGCAGGCCTCCCAACCGTTTTGTATCTAGTGGGACAGTCCCATTTTTCAAGCACATTAGCAATAGTCCTGGGAGGTCTGCCTCTTGTGGGGCTTACGGGCCACAGGGTGCCCAAGGCCAAACAGTCCTTACACTAAGCGATTATCTGTCGTATTTGGCCAATTACCGGCCATTTCGGCCAATAATCATTTAGTGTAATAGGTTATGCTGAAAGGCAACGATCAACCGGCATGCACAATGTCAGCTGATCGATGTCTTTTAGCATGTTCTATAACTCCGACTACAACAGTAAAGGTCTGCTCCCCGAGCAGACCATCGATCTCTTCTATGGGCCACCAATGTAATAGAAGACAGCAAGCGTGAAAGGAGAAGGAAGAGAGCACTGACCTGACAGGTCGGTGCTGGCTTCCTCCTGTAGATCACTTTGTCTAATAACACCCATAGCCTTTCCCATAACACACCATGTTCAACAAAATCTGTTTCCTCAGGATACACATTAAGCCGAACAATTACGCATGTGAGCTGCAAGAGGTTGTGACAAAGCTTCTGGGTACAGGTGGAACATCACTGAATGGTACCAACTACAGCTGGCCACGTCTCACACAGGGGGCATGTATGAGTGCACTAAAAATTATATGGGGCATAGAAGTCATTATTGATGTGTGGGGGTTAAGAGGGGGGGGGGCTAAAATTTGTATGGGGACACAAAGAGGGTACTAAAAACTTGAAACCTACAGAGCAGTCACTAAAAATCATATAGGGCTCAAAAAAATTGAGCACAGAGGGGGCACTAAACAGTATGGGCAAAGAAGGCATTACTGATGTGTGGGGCACAGTGGGTGGACCTAAAACTAAACGAGGCACTAAAAATATAGAAGGCAATGAAAACTGCATGGCATATAAAACATGGGCACTGAGAACTGTGGCGGGGCACAGAAGACATGGATACTGATACTGTATGTGTACGCACCTAAATTGTATGGGGGAATAGAGAAGCAGGGGTGTCAAAACTACAATTACCATCATGCCTGGACAGCCAAAGCTTTAGCTGTCCAGGTATGATGGGCATTTTGGTTTTGTAACAGCTGGGGTGCCTAAGTTTGACACCTCTGATATAGAGCATAGTAGGGGTGCTAAAAACTGAGTGGGGGCAAAAAAAATGCATGGGGCACAAAAGAAGTGCACTATAGGAGAAGTGCGGCGGGATGAGGCGGGAAATGTGAGGAGCCTCAGATGGGTCTGAGAAGTATCATGGTGGTCTGGGATGGATGTAAGCCCCCACCCCTTTGGTTACTGGAAGCACTGTAGTCACTTGTATGGTCTGCACAGTACCAATGAAGCACTCGTAATTGTTTGATACTGGGTGTATAGTTATTCAATTACAGTTGAGGAGTACTGCCTGTTGTTATTATTATGTTTGAAGGTAGAATTTTGCTATTTTATGGGCATCACATGTTCTCATGGCAATGCACGGTTATGTGGTATATTATGGGCACTGTGGGGTACATGAGCTTTAAGAGAGAAGTTGAGCGAAAAGTTTTATTAAGGGATTGTATTGCCCCCCAAAAGTTATACAAATCACCAATATACACTTATTACGGGAAATGGTTATACAGTGCTTTTTTTTTTCCTGCACTTACTACTGCATCAAGGCTTCACTTCCTGAATAAAAGGGTGATGTCACGACCTGACTCCCAGAGCTGTGCGGGCTGTGGCTGCTGAAGAGGATGATGGCAGAGGGATGCTTAGTGTCCCACCAGTGCCCTGTGTCCCTCAGTGTCCCCCTGCCTTCATCCTCTCCAGCAGCCACAGCCCACACAGCTCTGGAAGTTGGGTTGTGACATCACAATTTTATCAAGGAAGTGAAGCCTTGATGCAGTAGTAAGTGCAGGGAAAAAGCACTTAAAGTGACTGTACCACCAGGCCCAGGCTCAAGCACCGGAGGCGGGCCGACCCACCCTTAGTGGGAGGAAACCCTAGCCCCTCTATGATAGGGTTCCATTGATTCTAATGGAGTCACGTCATGGAGAGGCTGGAGTTTCTTCCCACTAAGGGTGAGTCGGCCCGCCTCCAGTGCTTCTGCCTGGGCCTGGTGGTACAGTCACTTTAATAAGCATTTCCCATAATAAGTGTATATTGGTGATTTGTATAACTTTTGGGGGGCAATACAATACTTTAATAAAAATTTTAGCTGGACTTCTCCTTTAAATGGCATTATGGTATGTTGTTGGCTGCTGTAAACTGACTGCAAATAAACTCAATGTCAAAACTTGATAGAAATGAGTAATTCTGCGTTTACACGAAGCGATAATTCGCCCAATCGATGGTTTAACGATTTTGAAGCAACGATTTCGTTTTTATAACGATCAGCGTTTAGACGAATAAATCATTTGAAAAATCTTAAGAAAAATCGTTAATGCAATCGTTTTTAAGATCGCTTAAGCCCATCTTTTACATAGGGTGAATCTTTGAAAGACTGTTTACACGAAACGATCCGGGATTTTTTAGCGAACGATAAACGACGATTTGAGAACATGTTGAAATATCCAAATTTTCGCTCATCGCTTGATTGTTTGCAGTGTTTACACGGAACGATTATCGTTCCGTGTAAACGCAGCATTAGTAGTCTACTCCCTTTTTATTCATTATCAGGCAATCGCTCCCAAAACTAAAGGAAGCCATGAGAATATGGAGTCCACACCTATAATATACGTATAATATAGTTACATAATACCTATAATATACACACACCTATAGTATGGCCCACAGCCGCATTTCTTATAAAGGGATACTGTTCCACGGTAAAACACTGTGAAATGTGAATGTGTTAGTGTGCCAATAAAGCTTACTCCCATTGAATAAAAAATACACGCGTTGAGTCAGGCAGCGCCATGTTTCAGTCTACCGACTTGCCCTGAGTTTGCTAGCTCGTGATTGGCGGAAGACGTCACGTGTTTTGTGTCGGCCGGCGGCCTGGTACCAGCATGGAGCACCTCGAGGCTTTCGCTTCTTGGATACGGAGACATTGTTTCAGTGAGACGTTCCGCAGACACGCCGCATGGGGTCTGGCGGCCATCTCCCTGGTCGGATCTCTGGTAAAGGAGCAATGGCCGCTGCCAGACTCCTACTTCAATAACAAGAAGAACGTCCTGAACGTGTAAGTGAGAGGGGGCGGGGTCTCGGCAGTCAAGGACTTGTCATTGTATAGTGTAGCGTATAGCTCCCTCTAGCGTCTGTAATGTGTTACTGCAAGGCTTTCTAATGAGAGTTCTCTATTGGGGCTGCTGTTCACTTCTAGCGGTAACTGGTGCGGCTTGCAAGTAGCGGAGAGAAATATACCACATATCTTATGGAGATGGCACAGCTTACATACATTTTTCTGTTTTTCTTTTTCACATAGTAAGTGACTTTGTCCCCCATAACATTGCCAGCCATAGCATTCACCTCCATAAGTGTCACCCACACCTTGCACCTCCTTAAAAATGTCAGCCACAGTTTGTGCTCCCCATAATGTTGCAGTCCCCAGTTGGTGAACCAAGAGGTTGCTCATTTCAGTCAGTACCCCCCATAACATTGCCGGCCATGTTCGGCATCTCCCATCACATGACAGTCTGGGTGCCGCCATAATGCTGCAAGCTACCATAGGTGCCAGTGGGTAATGGTGGGTGCCCCCATAACATTGCAAGCTACCATAGGTGCCAGTGGGTAATGGTGGGTGCCCCCATAACTTTGCAAGCTACCATAGGTGCCAGTGGGTAATGGTGGGTGCCCCCATAACATTGCAAGCTACCATAGGTGCCAGTGGGTAATGGTGGGAGCCCCCATAACATTGCCAGCCATAATTGTGGCCCCCCATAACTTTGGTGGTTCAGTGGGTGCCCTCCATAACTTTGGTGGCTGCAGAGGGTGCCCCCATAACTTTGGTGGCTGCAGAGGGTGCCCTCATAACTTTGGTGGCTGCAGAGGGTGCCCCCATAACTTTGGTGGCTGCAGTGGGTGCCCCCATAACTTTGGTGGCTGCAGAGGGAGCCACCTGTTCCGTTGGCATTTTTATATGACCTGTATGATACAGTTTTCTATTTTTGTTCCATTAGGTATTTTGTGAAGGTCTCCTGGGGATGGACGTTCCTCTGTCTCTTGCCGTTCATCGCATTGACCAGCTACGTAGCTACGCGGAGCCTGGGCGCGGTTTTCCGCAGGCTTGGCGCCCTCCTAGTTGGGACCATCATCTGGTTTACCAGCACAAATTTTTTTATGGTGATCGAGAACGCCACAGGCACGTGTTACAACTCCTCTGCATTGCTGGAGGTCAGGGCGGAGGTTACAGATAAGCGGGCCTGTATCACCAGCGGGGGCTTCTGGGATGGCTTTGACATTTCAGGACACTCGTTTTTGTTGCCCTACTGCACCCTTATGATTCTAGAAGAGGCCATCGCCGGCCACCTGCTCCGCTTTGAGAAGTCCTGGCAGCGGCATCTTGTTAACGTCCTGACTTTGTCACTAGCTTTCCTGGCTTTCGTGTGGATTTTCATGTTTTTTTGTACTGCCATTTATTTTCACGATTTCTCGCAAAAACTCCTCGGGACCAGTTTTGGCATTTTGGGCTGGTACGTGACCTACAGGAGGTGGTACCTAACCCCATATTCCCCAGGACTTCCTCCTAGATCTGCTACTAAAGATGGGAAACGAGGCCACAACAAATGATGTCATCTTTATGTGCCAAGTGCTACAAGGAGAATCGGCCCTGAAAATTTTCAGTCATGCCTTGTTCCGGGAAAGCTGGGTGACTGCTAGTATCGGCAGCATTACATTGACTGCAGTCACCCATCTTTCCGAGACTCTTAATAAACTGAGTGACCTTGTAAGTCTCTAGGAAAGCTGGGTGGGAGCTCTAATGGTGCACATATTGGACGTCACCTAGCTTTCCCAGATACAGACACCGCTTGAAATAAGAGGGCGACTGGCAATTTTTTTACTCTAGTTTCTACAATATTTAATATCAGTTCTGACACGCACAATGCAGTATAAGGGCCCCGGCTGCTACAGTGTTGTAATCCCTTGTCTGCGTCTTGTATACCTGGGAGAAACAGGATGTTTTACTGTTGTCTCGGGAATCAATTGAAAATGATGTTATCACATTAATATTGGATCTTGCAATGCAGATTATTAATATAGACTAGCAAGGGGTGAGGCTGTGCCATCCATAGTGATGCTATTGCTGCCATCCTCTGACTTGGCACTGGGTGACATTATTGTGCAGTGATGACAGGAGAAAGTACAGAGGACTGGTCTACATCCGACATCCCTTAATTTATATGATCATTACCTTTTGAGTCATGACTTGATTCATGTCAATAATAATGTTATAATGACCCAGTGGTTAAAGCAAGAATGGGCAGCATCTATGGCACCCAGGGGCCTAGTAGATTTAGCCTGATAGATGAGCAGTCCTAGATCTAGTCATCTAATGCTGCCAGGATGTCCAGCCTAATGTTCAAAGCGGCTCTACTGGATAAGAGAAAACATGGCTGCTTATTATCAAGAACAGCGCCACCTTCGTCTGCTGCTTATATGTTATATTGCAGCTCAACTGAAGTCAATAGGTCTAAGCTGCAATACCAGCTACAAGCAGTGGACAGGAGTAGCCACTTGTAAGGTCTGTTCTTGAGTCCATCACAGGAATTCTGCTTCATAACTAGATTGTTGAATGAATCTGAGCCACAATCGCAGAACAAGAAGTACCTTAAAGGGGTTGTCCAGTGATAGTAAAGCGGGTCCAGAAACAGTGTAGTCCATGGGCTATGTCTGGTATTTTAGTTTGTCCCCATAGAGGTGAATACAGCTGTAATACCAGACACCACCCATAGGCAGAAGTGGGTGTGGTTCTGGGAGGTCCAAAAAAGGCTGCCCTCCCCTCCATTATGTCTGTATGACCCAATTCCAGAAATGAGCATCAGAATTTTTGGACTGTCAGTTACCAGATTAAATAACACTAATTTTATTACCGCTGACCTGTAAGATGGTGACATCTTTTCGTTGTCTGGGGGTGCTTGGACCCCACAGGTTTTGCTGCCTTTATTTTTGTGTCATTGTCTCAATGGAGACCTTGTTATGTTCAGTGTGTATCCTCGGGGGTGGAGCATGGCACAAGAAATACCACATGAAGCATTGAAGGGGCATTCTTAAATATTATTTTATAGTTATAATGTTCTTTTATAACTTTATTGTTTTAAATCTATGTTATATAGTCATTTACAAGAACACTTACTGTAACGGTGGCAGCCATGATGTGAACGGTGACATTACTGCGGCTTTAATTCACTGCATTTAAAGGGGTTATATAGTGGTACAAAAACATGCCCACTTTCTTCCAGAGACAGCACCACTCTTGTCTCCAGTTCAATTCGCCCAATCGTACGATTAACGATTTCTAAGTTTTCTTTTATAATGATCAGTGTTTAGATGGAATGATATATCGTACAGAAAATTTGTTTTCCGATCGTTTTGCGATTGCTTAAGCCTATCTCGCACATAGGTAAAATCAGTGAACGACTGTTTACACGGAACGATCGGCGAAATTTTTGCGAATGACGATTTAAGAACAAGTTAAAAGATCAAAATGAACGATTTCTCGCTCGTCGTTTTATCGTTCGAATTCGATCGTTATCGTGCAAATTCGCATGATAATCGTTCCGTGCATTACAAAACCTGCACTCTGACTGGAGACAAGAGTGGAGCTGTCTCTGGAAGAAAGTGGATAAACCCTTTAAATGTTTCCACTCACATAATGGCTGCCCTCACTACGTCAGTGGATGAAGTGCCTCATGGATGCCTCTAGTGACTTATTAGCTGTATTGTATTTGGTACTTTTACTTAGGCCTGTGCTACATGTGAGACGTCATCTCACAATTGTGCTGCTAGTATTGCCACAGTCGGCTATTTTGCTGGAAACACCACTAACTGGTGTGAGCGGAGCAGTTGCCAATAGCAACTAGTCAGGTTGCTGCCTCTATTTTCCAATGGGCCTCTAGTGAAAGCTCAAATTTGATCGGTTGCTATGGGAAAATGCTTGACTTTCCCCTAGCAACCAGTCAGACACCAGTTCTCCTTTTCCCTTAGCTTTGAGGCCACTGTGTGAAGAGTTTGCCCACAGTAACCAATCAGATTGCAGCTCTCATTGTGATAATGGAAGCAGTGATAAGATTGGTTGTCAGGTTTATATTGTTTAACGATCCCGAGACTGGATCATTGCTCTCAACTGTTCATGGAGGGGCGGGCTTATGCAAATGAGATCCAGAATGTGTATTTCTGAGAGGTTTTGTGCATGTATGCCGGTGGATTGGGCAAGCTTAAAATACACCATTGATTGGGAAATAAAGGGGTTATCCAGCGCTACAAAAACATGCCCACTTTCCCCCTATTGTTGTCTCCAGTTTGGGTGGGGTTATGAAACTCAGTTCCATTGAAGTAAATGGAGCTTAATTGCAAACCGCACCTGAACTGGAGACAACAGTAGGGGGAAAAGTGGCCATGTTTTTGTAGCGCTGGATAACCCCTTTAAATTGTAGGAAGTATGTGGAAAGGATGGCACTATTTTTGTGCTGTCAATGGAGGTTTAGTCTGTTCCATATAGGATTCGCTGTATCGTATTTAGTACAGTAAACACGTTTGTGTCCATGACCTACAGTATTAACCCCGCATATCTGGTTCACTCTATAGTCGCCATTACTCCTGACTTGCATGAGCCAGTACTTGTGACATGGCTTCTCATATCTATGGAGATTTATATCTTTCTAGCATGGAACCAATAAACTCTTCATAGAAAACATCTCTGTCTGTTTATTTAAAGTGGATCTCCATAAATGTACAACCTGCCAACTCTTTTTCTTGTTTTACCTTTTTAGTTTAGTACTTTTACTGCCTGGAAATGACTATAAGGCTGCTGTTGAGTGATCTTTTGGGATGTTCATGTGTGTTTCCATTGGAATCAAATAATACAATAAGTCTGCATGCTTACGGTTTCCACACCCAAGATACACACCCAACGTATAATTATAAGCTTTACAGGTTCCTTATATACCTCACTTATAGAATGCTTTCCACATCCTCTTCAGGAGGTCCACTTACTGACAGTCTTAGGAATATTTTTACCTTAGCCGGTTCCAGAGAGGCATACGAGGGAAGCATTTTTGTGTCTATAATAAGCAAATACATGTATTGCCCATTAAATAACAATTCTGGAGCATAATGAGATAGACTTGTATATTCCTTTATTGTTCCTTCTGGAAATGTATGAATAAGGCAAGGGCTACGCAGCGACCCATATGGGGCAATAGCATATTGAGACCAAAATATTCAGAACACTCCCCATTAAAAATTCTACAAGGAATGTGCATTTGCCAATGTATTCATGTATTTTCAGGAGGAACAGCAGAGGAATAGCATGATGCACAGTTGTTCCAGGATTGTTAAATCATGAGAAATATAAGTATATACCAAAACAAATGTCAGGAGGGTATCTCCTCTTATAACTCTATTGTTCGACTGTTATTTCTACAGAAAATATGTTGTGGTAATATAAATTTCTGAAATTGCTGTAAAACCGCATTTTTGTCATGACTTTGGAAATAGTTGTGAAAGCCTTGAAGTTTTCATGCAACTATGTTTATTGGTAGTAGGGACACCCTCTATTAGGGTATGTGCACACTATGGAATCCCGATGGAACCCCGTTGCTGATTCCGCAGCTCGCACCCTCTCGCGGACTCTGGTGGCCGTGCGCATCTCCGCTGCTACCATAGTCTGCATTCTACGGTTTGCCAGATTCCGCCGTCCACCCGAAGAATGACCGGGTTCATTCTTTGGGTGGACGTCTGAATCTGGCAAGCCATAGAATGAAGTCCATGGGAGTCACGGAGATGCGAGCGGGTGCGAGCTGCGAAATCCACAGATTCCATAGTGTGCACATACCCTAAGTTAGGGGAATGGTCATACCTAGTTGGCCAATTTATATATTTGCAGGAGGAACTGCACAATGCACATGGGGAGATCAAGAATTTTGTGGTCAGAATAAGAACTCAACACAAAATGGCCTCCAAATGGAGTTGTCTTCTGCTGGACCTTTGGGGCACATCACAGTGAGATACTGAGCCCTCACTGGACTATAGTGAGTTGTTACAGCTCTGTTTTTATCTACAGGTCATAGCAGCCTGTTGCAAAACTACAAATCCTAGCATGCTGCATGCTGGGAGTTACAGTTATGTAACAGCTGGAGAGCCGCCAGTCAGAGATCACAACCATATACAATACAAATACAATACATCAGCTGCAGACACGATGCCTGCGAGGAAAGAAATGAATGAAGAAGCCTTGAAACTAAACATCCACCATTTTCCCACCAAAAGTTTATTGAAGTTCCTTAGCACTTTCTTGTTGGAGAACGGAAGTTGCTCTTTCTGACATACAAAAGGCACAAGAAAGTTTTGAACCCTGTAACTGATGATGATGATGGTCGTATACACAGGCGGAGACCACAGACCTTCACATGAAACAGGCTCATACGTCCAGTGTGTAGTAAAAAAAAAACGAAAAACAACACAGAATGCGAAAATGGCAAAACAGTTAAAGGCGCTGTTTTGAAAGGCAAAACCTGGTACATTCTCAAAACAGCCGATGGTGAGATTAGGATTTTTGAGAAAATCCTAATTTAAAAAAAAACATAAATATAGTAAGACAATTTCATTCCTCCGTCTCCGGCAGTTTTTATGTGATTTTTGTGATATTTTTTATTTTTTTATTCTGTGCTCATCACCTTAAATGGAGTAGGTAGGAGTGGAGTGTTTACACAAAGAATGGCTTCTTTTTAATACATTTTGGTCATAAGTGTATTTGGTCGCTTTCTGAGCGATTTTTCCACTTCAAGTGAATCTGTTGCATACAAAACACACACACACTGAAAGCCGCCATTTTGTGGGCCTCATAAATCAAAATTAACGGGAAATGGCCTTGTTGCCCGTAGCAACCAATCAGCATTGTCTGTATCTGTGCAGTGAAATTAATGCTGAGCTCTGACTGGTTGCTATGGGCAACTAAGGCAGTTTTAAGAAAGGGAGGCCTACTACCTCGACCATACCACAAGTGCCCCATATATAGTGACCAACCACTAGCCAATTTGGGCTATGTTCACACCACTTTAGGGTAAATATGTTTGACGTATGATCATAGGCTGCTATTGTCCCAACAGAGCCCAAAAGAGTGTCTGGATTTATTGTATTGGAAACACAGCAGACCGCACTTTCCTATACAGTGCATATGGCCCACATATGGCTATATAGTCTGAGGTATATGTTGGAGCTACAAAACAGGGAAGACTCCCGACATATACCTCTGTCATATGACACAAGCACAGTGTGAACAGAGCCTAAGAAGGGCTTTTCTGAGGAAATAAAATAGCCATGTTGCCCATGGCAACCTACCAAAATCCAGGTTTCAGTGTTGCAGAGAAAATGAAAGCTGACTAGTTGCTAAGGGCAACAAGGCCCCTTGTTCTATTAGACAGCTCTACTTCTAATATCTGACCCCCACCCCCAGGTGCACTTAAAGGAACAAAAATGGAGTCCACAGACATGATTGTGCTGCTCTTACTAAGGGCATGTGCGCCATCCTCTGCTGCATCTTTGAGAAGCGTCAGAAGTGACTGTTACTTTGGGTGGTCCACAAGCCAAGACACAGGTCCTTTATTAGCCCGTGGGGCCCTCTTTATACCACAACTTCTGAATCATGGTAGCACTATAGCCAGCATAGCTGAATGTATCTTGTGTGCATCCTGCAGGGGGCTCCTCAGGAGATGGCAGTGCTAAAGACTTAGACTGCATTCACATTAGTCCATGTTTTTTGAGTCCTGTAATACAATGTACATGTTTGGATCACAATTAGACTACTTTTGGCCCACTAAGGTCTAGGGGCTGTTTTAAAAGAAATTTAGCTGCACATCACCATCCCCTTTTGCCAGGACAGCAAGGTTCACCCTGACAAAGCTCAGAAATCATAATGTGAATATAGCCGTAAAGTGACTGTACCACCAGGCCCAGGCTGAAGCACTGGAGGCGGGCCGACCTACCCCCAGTGGGAAGAAACCCCAGCCCCTCCATGACGTGACTCCATTAGAATCAATGGAACCCTATCATAGAGGGGCTAGGGTTTCCTCCCACTAGGGGTAATTGGCCCGCCTCCAGTGCTTCAGCCTGGGCCTGGTGGTACAGTCACTTTAAGGAGGTATTTCAAGATAAAACATGAATCCCCTATAAACAGGATACCCCCCATCTCTTTAGCCATGCTAACTTTGGCACCTCCATAGACAATAAATGGAGCCTAGGCGGCCTTTTGCTCCGTTCTAAAACACAACTCTAGTCACTGTACTCGATATTGTTGGGATGCCGTAGTGGTCAGAACCCCAACGATCTGACACTTAACATCTTATATAAAGGGATAAGTACTTTAACTTAGCATACCTCTTTAAAGTAAAGCTAATAGGGCACTAGAAGGCATCGCAACCCTTCATTTTAAAAGATCTTAACCCTCACTGATAGTTCTTCTGACACATCAACTTATAGTAGTCATCCAGAAAATGGAAAAACATAGCTGTTTTTTCCAAAAACAGCACCACACCTGTCTTCGGGTTATGTCTTGTATTGCAGTTCAGCTTCATTCACCATCAATAGAGCTAAGCTGTAAGACACAACGGGTATGGCGCTGCTTCTGGAAGGGAGTAGCCATGTTTATTCTAATACTGGACATCCCCTTTAAGGCTAGGGCTACAGCTATTTGTGCGGTTTGTGAGCAACTTGCTGTTGCGCGACTTAATTAAAATTGCAAAGTCGCTGTGTAGCCCGGCCTGAAGGTGGACATGTCCTTTAAATGAATTCCCAAGACTAAACAACTGATGGGGGTGAGAACGCCAACTTAGGAATTTTTTTGATTGTGTCCTTTATCTGATAATACTGAAACAATCTAGATTTGTTTAGTTTTTTTGTTCTCTACAAAAATCATTTGCAAATATAGTAGTTGTGTTGCGATATAAGGTCTACGTGTTCTCTATCATGGAATGTTTACATTAGCAGGAAGGATATTTCATGGCGACGATTGTTCCGGTTTCTGGTACTCAGCTGAATTATAACACATACCACAGAGACATCAAACTAAGACACGCTAGTCATTAGATGTATTTCTTCTTTAAATACCAGTAGGCAAAATATCCCATCCCCCCTAATGACCCCATAAGGAAAGATGCCCCGAAGAAAGATGGCGGTTTCCGCTTGACCAGGCGAAATGCGTTGGGTAAAACAGCTGACAGAAGAGTGGTGTGGATGTCTCCCAGTACTCTCCGGAATGCATAGCGCTTCTGTATTCTCTCAAAGTAGGACTGTAAGTTTGGTCTGCTCCCATCTTCCCAGTGTTTTTTGGAAAGTCCAAGGAACTTGAGTCGGTGTAACGTGGCTCCCAGAAGGATGTCGGCTAAGGTGAAGGTGTTCCCACAAAGCCACAGCTCACATTTCCGGCCTGAGTATGAAACAGAATCATTATTAGTGTTATGGCTTTGAGTTACATAACTTATTTAGCAATTTAAAATGTTGCCACTCCTTTTTCCCTGAGAGTAGAGCATTCTGGGTTCTGGGCTTTTTTTTTCCCAAACAAAGCTCATTAACCACTACTATTGTTTTAGTGGCACCTGTTTCATCCCGGCTCTTCTGCATTCATACAGTCATGACTGTAGCTGGGTCATGTGACCTCTGATCGCCAATATGAATTTCAGATTTTAAACTTCATTCTGTCTCTTTTAAATCTGCTATAAATCCCATCATGCATCAGCACATCACATGGGCAGCTAAAGACAGCACCATCTCTGCCTGTCAGGAGAACAGTGTAATAATCCTCATCTTTATATCTTTAGATAAGCTAAAAGACTAGGTATACAGACAGGGTTGCCGAACTGATCTCGGATCCTTTATAACTTTCAGGAATCATCATTAGTAACTGGGATAGGAGTTTCTGTGTTCTCTCTGTGGAGAGCTTATGTGGAACAGTCCATGCAACTTCATCACACAGGGGGTACTGCTGGCTGGGATGATGAGACCATTAAAGGGGTATTACCATCTCAGCTAATATAGTTAGGCCAAATTCGCACACCCGTAGTGCAGTCCGTGGCCGCGGACCGCACTACCGTATGTGTATCTGTAGTGCTCCGTGCTTCACCCCAGTGATCTGCATTACATGTCCGTTTTTTTGCGGCACGAATCACGGCCCCGTGCACACGTACGGACGTGTGAACGGGTCAATAGAATAACATTGGTTTAATGTTCTGTCCGCAATTGCGTACAGAACAACAGACGTGTGAATTAGTTTTTATACTTGTAGGGCTCCTCAGTTGAAGTATGTTTGCAAATACAGTACAGATTCATTTAGCAAACTTGCCTCCTTCTTCTGACATTCTGCTCTTTCCCTCCCTGTTGACAGCTCGTTGTCTACGTTACAGACCACCACTCTGCTCTAAAATCAGTGGCCTGCCTGGTGTATATATAGCTATAAGTATACTCTGTGGAGGATATCTATTAAGCCTGCACCTGGCCTACTTTCGAAAAAAGCCATAGATTTTTTCCTAGGTACGCCCTGTTTGCCTGGGCAGGGGGCACAACAAGGTGGTGAGGAGGCCTGGCAGGTGCAGATTCTCGTGGCTGCCGTATGGCAGCCTCAGGTTCACCGGATTTACTGAGAGGTGTGTGCCTCTTAGTAAATCTGGCGTAGGGCATGGAGCAGGGCTTACTTAGACCGGCTTACTTGTTAAATCAGCTGCTTGATAAATGCCCCTCTGTATCTCCATACATCTACATTATTGCTACATATAAATTTGCTTATAGAGCAGAGAGGTAGTCCGTAACCTAGACAACCAGCTGTCAACAGTGGGAAGAAAAGAGCAGCATATCAGGAAAAGTAGACAAGTTTGCTAAATGAATATTTATATATGAGACATATTTAAAGGAGAAGTCTGCCAATTGCTTAAAGCCGGCAGCCTGCAGGGGCAGGGGGGAAATTGATGACAAGGAGGCACTTACCTCTCTTTGTGCCCATGGGAGCAGGGAGAGGTAAGTGCCTACTTGTCATCAGTTTTACCCCTCCCCCTGCAGGCTGCTGGATTTTAGCAATCGACGGACTTCTCCTTTAAATTAATAAGCCCTACAAGTACAACTATGTAAGTTTAGTTGGGAATACACCTTTAAGAGCACATAAACACATGTAATTTTCAGGGGTCACCATGAAATCACATGACACAACTGAAGGAAATGATTCAAATAAAAACAACAAATAAATGAGGTAATAGTAGCTGAATTATAAAAAAAAAAAAATAATATATATATATATATATATATATATATATATTACAATTTTCCTAATAACGTACCATTCTAAACTGGACAACCCCTTAAATGAATTATTCTTATGAGGATGGATCTTGCTGGATTTGCCCTCACCACTACAGCTTTACTCGGCTCTTATTGCAACTCACAGGGGAAAGTGGCATCTTTATTGATCGCCATGGTAAAAGCAGCTGCTTTGGACCACTAAACTGAGGGACCCTCATCCTTCCACCTATGACACCTATAAGGTATGACTATGCTAGAAATGCTCAATAATGAAATACCCCTTTAAATGAAAAACGCAGCCCTGCTACATCTGATGCATGCATACGTATCCTGTACAGCCTGCAGCGTGTCGTGTCAGAGAGTACAAATGGGAGTGTACATTAATAATACAGGAAGAGGACTGCGAGATAAAAAAAGAACGGAGTAATAGATATCAGAAGCAAGGTCAAAATCTGCGAGGTGAATTATCGTATGCCATGGTGCAAATGCGGCACTTTGTGTGAGTGTAGGAGGAAGACAGCAGAGTGAAAAGTACATAAAGCAAAGGTTCCTGTGCAGATAGGCATCCTCAAGGTAGGGCAGACTATAGGTCAAAGGATCCATCACACTGCCCATTAAATCTAAGCTAATGGTCATCCCTCTGCTTCCTCTGTCCCCTTAAAGTGTGGGTACACATGTCAATTTTGTGTGGCCGCTATTCATTGACTAGCAGCCGCACAGAACTGTCAGTTCACACAATGGAAAGTGCAGCTCCGGCCGCACTCTCCATTGTGGGCTATGCTGAATTGGCATGCGGGCGCACACGGATGCGCCTGCATCCCAATTCAGCACAAATTAAGTCCATCCGGCTGGTAAATGATCTTCACAGACTTCACAGTCTTATGCTGTGTGAACCTTGCCTTAAAGGGAAACTATCCGTGGGTTTGTGTAAACGAACTTGCTGATATCTCCCTGCAGCTGCCTGCCTCATCTTCCTAAATGTGGTTGGAGAACTTTTATCCAAATTAAATATGTAAATTAGCATTCCTTTGCCCCCTTTCGATCACGCCTTCCTATGCATATTCAATTATGCATAAGCAGGCTGGTCTTTAGGTAGGCGTGACTGACGGTGGCAGTGGGCAGGCCAACCAGTGCACTCGGGGCCAAGTAATGCCCCCAGGGCTCCTAACAGGCTCATTTACATATTTAATTTGAATTAAAGTTCTCCAAAACGATGGGCCGGACAATGAAAACAAGACCGGTGACGGAATGATGAGGAAGGCACTGCAGGAAGATATCAGCAGGTTCTTTGAGTTGGAACTCTCCTTTAAGCTAGACATATATTTCCTATAGCTGACCGCTTATTCAGCTCTAAGTTCTGACATATATACACACGCTTAACCGAGGAGAGGTTGCTGTGCTGTGATGGCGGTAGGAGAGAAAGCTGCTGCCAAGCATGAAAATGAGGACAACAGGACTAGGTATGTTTCTATCCAACATACCAAACCTTTGTCTCATGCTCATGGCAGATATTTAGAGCATGGGTGTAGCACAGGTGTCAGTGTGGTGTCCCACCATGGGTGTTCCTAGTGTGGACACCTGTCGCAAAAGTCTTGTACTCTAAGTAAAGTGGTGATGAAGTTGTGTATGAGTTTTGCCACAAGATGTCACTATGTATGATTTTTATGTATTGCACAGCTGTAGTCACTATAGGGTTACTGTCTTGTTAAATGATTCTGTGGCCCAATGAGAGATGGTCTTTTCCTTCTGCCTATCTCTATCCTTTTTCTTTACACACGCTCTTCTTCACCACTCACAGGGGTTCTTACACACACGGTAGGAAGTAGTCACATGGCGAGAGGAAGTGTAACGTCACCCTAGTTAGTTCCTCTCTGTTTCTCCGAGGATTAGGACACACACAGATCAGGCATCCCTGCTCAACTTAGCCAAGGCCTGGCTCTGCCAGGTTCCCTGTCCGGGAAAGAACAGCTGTGATAGTGGACAGACACACGTGTATGGAGAACGCAGAGACTTTCTTTTCACTAACTATCATTACAGACACTATGCAGTGCTAAGCAGATAAAGGAGGACAAGTCAGAGATCACCCCTTCCCACGCTGAGACCCTCTCTTAAAAGAGCAGGGCAGTATCCTAGACAGAGGAACTGACCCACATAGAGCAAAGCAACCCTAACCAAGGTCTACGTACTCTATCTCAGGTGACACTTGATAAATTCGAACTTAAAAAACACATCAACAGTAAGCGCAGGCTTAGTATCCATAGGGGTAGATTTATTTAGTAGTCTAATAATTATAAATGCGTTTTCAAGGCACACGGCCTCTTCCTCAGATAAGAATGGACAAAAAGTTAGTAGTGTGGGAGACCTAGGTGCTGCTCACACCTCCATCTGCAGTAGCAAGACCTGGATAAATTCGGACACTTAGCTACACTCAGGTAACCGAGACTGGGACTTGCATCACCCTCGTAGGACGCGTAACCCGACCCCGCAGGGCAGAAGGTGGTTATAGCGACAATCAGGTCGAAACACGGGCACAAGTATTCACTTCTCAAGTATTCTTCGAGTATCACTCCTTAAAAGTTTACAATGGGTTGGGGCTCTCCAGACAAACTCCTCTCCACTCTTCTGAACTTTTCTACTCTACTCCACACTCCACAACTGAACCAGCACTGCTATTCTACCTCAGCACTTCAGCATCTCTCAGTACAGATTTAGTGAACTCGGGTCTGTATCCCAGAAGTCACCTGTTACACTACTATCCTGTATTGTAATAGACTTTCAGTAAAGATCACTTCATTTATTCTACTGGGACCCAGTGATAATTGCACCAGCACCTATACATGCAGGCTACACTGTCCTTGGGTGATTTTCCCCTTTCTATGGGTGGCGGTACTGACAGTCTAGGTGGGTTATCTCCCCGCTCTGGCCCACCAAGATAAGAGCCCAAGGGACCCATCACAACCCGGCAGGTCAACGACCATTGGGGATCCGTCTAGCCAGACACTAAATAAATCAGGTATACCATCACACCTGTGTGCTGAGTTAGCACTGGCATCACGACAGCACCATCATTGGCTGAGCTATACGGCAACCACCAGCATGGCGGTTGGGCACTAAAACAGGCAAGTGCAACCACCACACCAGCATGAATGCCACCCCCTAACCCAGCCTGGTAAATATAACATGATGCCAGGTTAAGGAGGTGCAGTAAGAATTGTCAGCCTATGCCCCAGTCTTCCAGGTCTGTATGGGTGCTAAAATCTAAAAGACAAGAAGCTCCCATATCATTTGGGACAGTCCATGAGAATCAATCACAATTCTACATCAATCGGTAAAAGCCATGGTCAATATAATAAGAGGCAGAACACAAGACTGAACTTTTCTTTTAAAGCAACCTCACAAAATTAGGCAGTATGGATAAGTGAGGCAAAATACTTGCAAGGTTACTCAAACTTTGGAAAGCGTCAATGGTTGAGTTCCCCTTTAAGAAGATACTGCTCTATACTACATATGATTACTAAGCATTACGGAGCCATTATTAGAATTCCTGCTCTACAGGAGGATGGGATGCAGATTGTTTCTTAAGTAATGTATCAATAAAATGATCCTTTCAGTTAAACACTCTATAAACAGGGGGGGCAGTGGCGGGGTAATGGAGGGGGCAGCGTCGCTTCCACCATAATTATACCAAAGTATACTGCTGAGATGGGAGAATGGCTACGTATGAGACTGAGAAAAGGTCACATTAATTATTCATTTTCCTTCTGAGCATTATCGTGGGGGGAGGTAAAAGTGGATCAGGTATAAAGAGGGGCCCAGGATGTAAGCATGCTAGACCAAGGAGCAGTGACTAAGAGAGTAACTGCACAACTTAAAGGGGTTATCCAGCGAAAATCTTTTTCTTTCAAATAAACTGATGTCAGAAAGTTATATAGATTTGTAATTTACTTATTACTATTTAAAAATCTCAAGTCTTCCCATACTTATCAGCTGTTGTATGTCCTGCCGGAAATGTTGTTTTCTTTTATGTCTGACACAGTGCTCTCTGCTGCCACCTCTGTCCGAGACAGGAACTGTCCAGAGCAGTAGCAAAGCCCCATAGAAAACATCTCCTGCTCTGGACAGTTCCTGTCTCGGACAGAGATGGCAGCAGAGAGCACTGTGTGACTGAAAAGAAAACATTTCCTGCAGGACATACAGCAGCTGATAAGTACTGGAAGTCTTGAGATTTGTAAATAGAAGTATAACTTGATTTGAAAGAAAAATATTTTCGTTGGATAACCCCCTCAAAGTCAAAACAGGGTGTCTCCTATCTTAAAGGGATTATCCAGGATTAGTTGTTTCCACAGTATCCAGAAACAGTGCATTTCTGTCCTCAGGTTGTTTCTGCCATTACAACTTAGCTTTGTTCATTTGAATGGAACTGAGCTGCAATACTGGGGAAATGAGGGGCGCTGTTTTTTTTTCTAATCCTGGACAACCCCTTTAAAACAATGTATAACTGTTCTTCTGTTTCTATGAATCAGGGTTCCCCAACCTGTGACTCTTCAGCTGCTGCAAAACTACAGTTCCCATCATGCCCTGACAGCTTTCGGTACTTGTTAAAGGGGTTATCCAGTGCTACAAAAACATGGCCACTTTCCCCCTACTGTTGTCTCCAGTTTGGGTGGGGTTTTGAAACTCAGTTCCATTGAAGTAAATGGATAATAGTCAGATCCTCCACTCCAAAACTCTGGGTATATTCAGGCGCAGATCCAAGATAGGCAAGATAAAAGTAGATAGAACTATAAAAATTTATTAAAACAATGACACAACGCGTTTCGAAGTCGTGCTGACTTCTTTCTCAAGTGTCTTATACAAACTGGGCGTTTCTTGTGTCTGCAATTAGAGACCATCTGTGCCACAGCTCCTTCTGAGCATGTGCAACCCTTTTTATGGACCTTAGAATACAGTTTGTATAAGACACTTGAGAAAGAAGTCAGCACGACTTCGAAACGCGTTGTGTCATTGTTTTAATAAATTTTTATAGTTCTATCTACTTTTATCTTGCCTATCTTGGATCTGCGCCTGAATATACCCAGAGTTTTGGAGTGGAGGATCTGACTATTTGCTTACCGGTTTGGTCTCTGGGAGTTGCTGCGGTCCACACACATGCGTTACTGAGTGTTGTGCCTTCCATATGCACAACCATTACAGGTGAGAGTCTCCAATTACTCGCCTGTTTTTTTGCACATTTGCCATCAGACTTCACACTATGGAGCGCTGTCCACACTTCTCTTTTCTATTGAAGTAAATGGAGCTTAATTGCAAACTGCACCTGAACTGGAGACAAGTGGAAAAGTGGCCATATTTTTGTAGCGCTGGATAACCCCTTTAAGGTCATGGGTAACATCATGTTGTAGTGTTATGTATGTGTCGGTTTCCTCTCTGCTCCCGCTGACTGTTTATTCTCTTTGTAATAATGAATGAACAGGAAATTAAAACAATCATTGATTTTTTTTTTCATTTTTTGCCGACTTGCTAATTAAAACGTTTTTTTTCTTCCTGTTCTGTTCAATACATGGATTTCAGCTGCGGGCAGTCACTCTGTATCAAACTAAAGAGAACTTTTCCTGCATATGCTGCAACACCTCTCAAAATCCGGACTGATACCTCAATATCCAGAGATACAAGCCACTGCCTTCTTAGAGGGAATGTTCACTTTAATTTACCTTCTGCCATGTCATTGTCCAGAGTGAACTGAAATCTTTTGCGAATGGGCCGTGTTACACGGGACGATAATAGTTTCGTGTTATAGCAGGCAACAATTAAAGGAGAAATCGTTGATCGTTTAAAAGAATCTGGACTGATTTTCATCGTTGATTGTACACAAATCGTTCAAACATCGTTCGGTGTAATAACAAGTCGTTTGGTCGTGCCCTGGTCTATCGGCCCGGAAAGGACGACCGTAAGTAACGATCATTGTCCTCCTGTGTAATAGGGTGACCAATTTAAGATCGTTTGTCATAGCCGTCGTTTATCGTTAATCGCTCATAAATAGTAAATGTAATACCACCCTATGTCACGGTATGTAAGAACACACTGTACAGACGGGGGGAACTGCAACACCCATTCTATCTATTCATATATTTCCAGGAGGAATAATAGAGGCAACACAATAAAAAAGTAAAAAAAAACTAAAAAAATCATTTTAATTATATGGGAAATACCAGTATCCGGCAACACAGACAAATTAAGGGGGTAACAGTTTTTTTTTAAAGGGAATCTGTTAGCACCTAGGCTGTTCCTATGGGGCTGACAGTGTAGTGTAGATGTGTTCCCCCTATTGTGTCAGTTACTTTTCTTGAAGCCATGGATTTTGGCTCAACCTCCTGATTCCTAGTGACGCCATGTTCAGGGGTGCTTGGAGCGTTGTTGGCAAGGGCCATGCGTGTCCACTTGCCAGTTCACGCCTGCGCCCTGGATCTGTCCAATCTGCAAGCTCCTGTTGCCGGAATCACGCATGTGCCGTAATGCGGAGCACTACCGCGCATGCGCAATTCTGGCAACAAGAGCACACAGAACAGATAGATCCAGGTTGCAGGCGTGAAAAGGACACGCATGGCCCTTGCCAACAACGCTCCAAGCACCCCTGAACATGGCGTCACTAGGAATCAGGAGGCAGGGTCGAAATCAATATGCACGGCAAACAGGGAGGAGGAAGTAGTGGTGAGGTAGAAACATCTCACAGCTACTCCTGTTTGACACTCGTTTCAAATGTATTGGGCAAGATTGTGGAAAATCTACAGCACCGATGGCTTCAAGAAAGTTAACAGACACAATAGAGGACACACATCTACACTACACTGTCAGCACCTCGGGACCAGCCCAGGTGCTGACAGATTCCCTTTAAAGGGGTTATACAGGATTAGAAAAATATAGCTGCTTTCTTTTAGACAGAGAGCCACTCTTGCCCGAAGTAAGCAGCTATGTTTTTAAAAACCTCTTTAGGAGCACGCTGTGTTCACATCTGTTTGTTCCAGTAGGAGCCTCTACTACAGATTCAATCACAAAGCACAGACATAATAACACTGCATACCATGGAAACCCAATGGACCCCATTAGAGGGGACCAATTGGCACATTTGTGCTGAATGTTCCCGGTAAAATGTTGTTCAATCTGGTGCGCGGTGTATGTGTCATCTGGCGGGTGTCCGAGACATTACTAGTCATGGCTCTCTGCCTCTCAGCGCGCTCTGCAGGGGTGACGGACAGGCAAAGAGGCCAGAGGCTTGACTGGCAGAGAGCTGTGACTAATTACGGCTCGGACACCGCTCAGATGACTGGTTCACGGCTCTCCCATGCACCGTGAGCCGGAATAAACAATGTTTTCTCAGGATATAAAGGTATTGAGCAAACAACCGCTGACATGGTATGAGACCTGCTGAAAGATCTGTGCAGCATCCCTGGGAGCCTAATCAGCACAAATGTGCTATTTGGTTCCCTTTAAAGTAAACTGGGTCCATATGGCACCATTGGTGTTCGTCATGCAGCAGATCCGCTAGCGGCGTATTTTACATTGTTATTAATTTATTTTTTTTATCGGAGAACAAGACCTTAATCAAGAATCCCTAGTGAATTATGACTCCTTTTCTACTATTTTGTAGAGCAACTTTCTACTGAACTTGGGTGCTTTTGTGAGTATGCATGGTGATGGGGTGCAGGGTTACTAGTAACACCCAGGTCCAGGTTCCTGAGGTGGTCATAGGTCCTCTACCACATTAGTACACACCGTGTTGGGTGGGGACCCAATTTTAGATTTTGGTGCCCAGTTATGCCTATGAGTTAAGGAAATAAGTGCTGTAGGTGGTGCTTTCCATAGTACCATAGATGATACTTTTTATAGCCTACACCCAATAATGAGTTTATGAGAAGATGAAATCCCCAGAGGCAGTATTCTCTTCTAATAAGAATGTGAATATTTACCTTCATACTCAATCTTCCTCTTCTCCAGCTCAGCCTCCACCTGGTCTAAGACCATGGATAGTTCGATTAGGATCTTCTTCAGGTTATTGACGTTGTCATGTTCCAAAATTTTCGCCTTAAAAAAACATACAGGAATACCAGCATAAGATGGCTAGAAAATTTAAATAGGCCAATATGACTTACACCTGTCAAATATGTACGAGCTCTATTGGTGGTTTCAGTGACGTATCCTTCTACGGGTGACCCTATACACATTAGATGCCAAAATTGGGGGGTTTGACTAACTTAACGTGTATAGCCAGCTTAATAGGCATATCTAGTAGACTTGGGAATTTGGCTATCGATCAAGAAGAGGTATTCAAATGCCAAATGAAAGGACTTGAGCATGCCTGAATTGCAGACCTGTTCTAAGGGTCGTATGCTTCAAAAATGGACAAACCAGAAGACGTTACCACAGAAAGAAGATGAGGTTACTTCCCTGTGTATGTGAATGGGTCAAATTTAAATAACCATTTTATTGTCATGAAGTCTAGAGCCTTCATAATTCATGAACTAAGACCAACTTTTTGTGTTTTATTTTACATTTTGTGTCATTTTTTTTTTATTGTCAGGTATAAGGTTAGATTGGTGACCCTGGGTATGACTTTTTGAGTCATGTTATACACAAATGTCTGGGGAAAAGCAAAAGCCCTTTTTGTAGTGGTTCTACAGTCTACTTAATAGCTAGGGTGTCGAGCTGGTCACTCTCTACCCAGCTGGGTATGATATACCATACTGAAAGGAGTTTTCTACTTTTTGCCATAAGTTAGGGCCCTATTCCACCGGACAATTATCGTTTGCATAATCGTTAACGATTATTGATCTCAAACGACCGCTATTGCGAAAGACCTGAAAACGTTCACTCATTTCCATGGAACGATAATCGTTACTTATGATCGTAATTGCGTTTTTTCTTCCCTATTTATTCACTATTGCGTTCGTATCTATTGCGAACGACCGAATGATGTCTTATTCAATGCGAACGATTTGCGAATGTTTTGCGAACGAGCAACGATAAAAATAGGTCCAGGTCTTATAAAGCGATCAACGATTTCTCGTTCGGTCGTTAATCGTTAACTGCATTTCAAATGAACGATAATCGTTTAGATTCGAACGATTTAACGATAATCTGAACAATAATCGTCCGGTGGAATAGGGCCCTTAGAATGCTGCATGAATGGAGGATTATATCACCATGACCGTATATCACTCACCATAAGCTTTTTGTGTTTGGATAAGTATGGCTCTGTTAGTTGATGTTCTTCATGGTCGAGTTTCAATAGCTCGGTGTTAGCATTGGCAAGGTGTCCTGAGGAATTAATGATGGTAAGGAATTTAAAAAATACATATATTAATACACTATTTTCCTAAAATAGACCTGCATTGTACATTTGCTTGTTGGACAATCGGAGCTTTGGTTTAGACAGCTCCTTCTTGATCAGCACCTAAAAATGAGGGAAGAGTGAATACATGCCCATCGATGCCCGTCCTTTGCAACCAACAGTTCTACATTAGTCAAAATAGATGTTGACCTGTCAAATCAGTGCTCCCTTGCTCCTGGTTCCTTGCTCGCTGCCGTCACTATTACACGCACCAACAGCAAGCGGGTAAGTGCGGGGGTGCCACGGGGAGCTGCGGGTGGGGCTCCCTGGACAATCTTTACATCGTCTGAGGAGCCCATAGGAGATAACGGTGGTCTGCTGCCGCCGCTCCTGTTGTGCGGTACGATGGCCAGCAGACTGTTGTTATTGTTGAAGGGTTTTTTTTAACATGTTGACAGAAGAGCATCAGCTGACATAGTGTATGTCGGCTGATTGTTGCCTTTTAACACCAGCTATTACACCAAGCGCTTATCGCCCGTAATGGCCGATAATCGGCCAAATACCGCCAATAATCGCTTAGTGTAATGGGACCTTTATTTAGATGATGTTTGATGTTATTTTTTACCATAGGACAGGGTTGTATGTACGAGTGGAGCTAAACATTAGCCATTAATAGTGATATTGGGCTCCTCTTCCCATAACAAAGATCACAACTTACAACTCTTTCTAGTTATTGACAGCTGCCATAAATGCTTTTCCTAAAGGCAGCCAGCTAACATGCCCACTTACGGCGAATCTCAGCGGTGGCGTACTTTGGGATCATAGAATCTATGGTGAGCTCCGGGTGAAGAATACATCCATGAGTGTAGGCATCCATTGGGAGGCTCTCTAGGATTTCTCTGTACTGAAGAACCCTGGAGTGGAGTAGGCTTCCAGCTACTGGTATTAACTGTGGAATAAGTTCTGGAACACAAATACAATTAATTATACCATTAGCCAAGGACTATAAAACTCCAATCCAACCAACTCTAGCAGGTGCATCTACAGGGACTCTAACCCCTTGAAATTGAATGATCACTGCACTTTCAAAAAAATGTGGCTGACTCTATAATACAAGTGACTATATGAAACATTTTTATATATCTTATCAGACAAAAAATTCTATTTCTCCACTTATCAGATTACCTCCCCACCTCCCTAGTAACAAGCCACTCATTCTCAAAAACTGCTGCATCAATAAAGACCTATCTATAACCGATATTCTAACCTATATGTCCACATTCCAGACTCACTCAGGTCTATTCTATTACAATATCTTTTCCTCCTGCTCCAGCTCTACCCTTCAGCTCGTACCCCTCACAAGGCTCAGTGAAGCCAACAAGCAGCAATAATTCAGGCCTTTACCAGTGTTAACAGCTGGCTGCTCCCAGATGGCATCTTAAAAAGAAAATTAAACTGTGATCGGAGAGTCGGGCGATGCAGGAAACGCACATAAAACAATGGCTGCCCGTGCTCAGTGCACTAGATGATGGTGGGTACCATATATTACAGCTGATGCCAGGCGGATAGGGAAGGTGTGAAGGATCTATATACATCTATAAATGTGGTACAGCACAGTGCGGAAATAATGTTCTGGCACTGTTCAGACATGTATATCATAATCCAATGAGCCATCTTATTACATCAGGGAAACACCTGTTTTTTTTAAGAGCATAATGTGTACCTGTCATTAGATTAAAGGGATACTCCAGCAAAAATCATTTTCTTTCAAATCAACTTGTTTTAGAAAGTTATATAGATTTGTAATTTACTTCTATTAAAAAATCTCAAGTCTTCCCATACATATCAGCTGCTATATGTCCTGCAGGAAGTGGTGTTTTCTTTGCAGTCTGACACAGTGCTCTCTGCTGCCACCCCTGAGCGGGACAGGAACTGTCCAGAGCAGCAGCAAATCATCATAGAAAACTCTCCTGCTCTGGACAGTTCCTGTCTCACACAGAGGTGGCAGCAGAGAGCACTGTGTCAGACTGAAAAGAAAACACCACTTCCTGCAGGACATACAGCAGCTGAAAAATATGGGAAGACTGGAGATTTTTTAAATAGAAGTGAATTACAAATCTGTTTAATATTTTAAAACCAGTTGATTTGAAAGAAAAAGATTTTCACTGGATAACCCCTTTAACCCTTCAGACTGGTGACAAGGTGATGTTAGTGATTTCATTGCCCCTGGGAGCGCCCCCTTCATTGTGCACAGCTATTCCCCTACGACGCCACACTATGGAAATAATGTACAGGAGCAGGGACAATGCAAAGAATAGATGATCCGGCAATCCGGTAAAATGTACAACTTTTATTTCAATTCCGTATAAATTACAGGCATATCACACCATGATGCTACACACCACAGGGGTACACGTGACGCGTTTTGAACGCATTAATGTACAGGGATCACAGGAGCAGGGACACCTGACAAAGGCAGAAGTCCCTGCTCCTTCACACTGAGTATACAGTGTATGATTTGCTGCTCAGTTAACATTTACTGGCAGGGACACCTGACAAAGGCAGAAGTCCCTGCTCCTGTACACTGAGTATACACTGTATGATTTGCTGCTCAGTTAACATTTACTGGGCCAGGTGTATATGGCCTTCTGAAGTGGTGAAGCTGGATGCACTTCTGCTTACATGGTGTATCTGCTGTACTAGACTCTCCACACCTGTCCTAGTGAATGATAAATGAGGGCGAGGTATATAGTGTATACCTTACCACTCAAAGTACAGGAGCAGGGTGTCCGACAAGTGTCCCTGCTCCTTCATTGACCATGAATCTGAATCACATCCCCTGGCTGTTCATGCAAATTGGACCCGAAACAAATTTCTGGAGAATGACTCTAGTGAAGACAAGACGGACAAGGTCTTGGCAGATTTTTGGAAATAAGACAGGACTTTACCTCCCACAAAATTGTTCTCGACGTAGTCTATAATCTGGTTATAGTCACTTATGATGTTATCTCCATGGATGACTACTGGCACTTCCTCCCCGAGATTGAGTCTCATGAACCACGGCTCCTTCTGTTCTGCCAGGGGCAGGCTGACGTCTCGCTCGTCACATGGCAAACCCTTCTCTGCAATCACCAATCGTATCTGCGGGGGGAGAAGAAGCTCTTTATATCTACACAAGGCTTGTTTCCATCATGACAGTGACAATTCAGTTTTGTAAAGAGGATGTTGTGACAAGAAGCTGATCCCGGGATGTTTTGCTGCACAAATCACAAGCAATCAGCTGTGAACTAGGAAGCAACCTTGCTGCATGTGCTCAGTTCTTCTGCAGCGCCACCACTGGGCAAATGAGGCATTACACTACACAATTTTGTCAAGTCATATCTGATCTCCACTCTAAATTGGAAATACGGGGGGCACCCCTATTCCCTAACAGGGTATTTCAAATGTTTTTTCTACTTTAGAAAATCCCTTTATCTTGCCAAGGACCCAGCAATGTGCTGACTGAATACAGAATACAGAACTCTATACTCATACAGTCCTCATGGTTTCTATAGCATGCCACTGCTTGAGTCAAGGTGATCCGGTACCACCTGTGCATGAAGGTTTGTCAGGTGGACTGTTCATGCCCTTCACTGATGATACATTATGGCTCTCAGGATTTGCTGTGGCTTCAGAAATAACCGTGACTGAGCATATCAGTAAACTGTTCCCTATGCCTTAATGCACTGCAACAGCTGACTCAGCAATACTGTATGTAGTAGACAGATGCAGCAGAGCTGAATGTGTCCTTTGACACAACTCTTGCAAACTGGGCTGAAATCCCATCCTATGTACAGCATCTGCTTTCCTTAGTAGACGAAATACATAGGACAAATAACAAACTTTTTTCTTATTAGTAGTTTTCCTTCCTTATCAGTAGTCATCACTAACTGCGCCTTCGGTCTAAATACAAATGGGCTCTCCATTGTTTACCGTTAACCTGAAATCTTTCCCCATATTACACAGAACGATAGTCGTTAGTTAAGATCGTTACTACGAACGTTATTGCGATCGTTACCAAACCAATGAACAATGTGCAATTACACTGAACGATTAGTGAAAAATGCGGAACTTGAGCGAACGAATGTGGAATTACAGCAAACGATAAGCGAACGATTAACAATAATTTTAGGTTCAGATCTAAATCAACGATCAGAGACATACGAACGATTTTTCGATCGTTGCCTGCAATTACACAGAACGATTATAGTTTAAAATTGAACGATATAACGATTTTTCGCACGATAATTGTCCCTTTAGGAATCAGTCAGGATTTGAGAGTGTGGACACCCAGCTGGTCCTGTGAGATGAACATTACATCGGTTTTCCCTTAGGGCACAGGGTCACAGATGATAGTATTCTCTTCCGGAGCCCCCTCTATCAGTCAGTACAGCACTTGGTGGTCTGGCTTCTGTATGTAGTATTCTGTAGCCCTGTCAGGACTGTACAGATGAACTGGGCCGGGCGGGGGGGGGGGGGGGGGGTTTAGGGGGACAGGTTTGATGTCACCTGTCGCCATATTATATAATTCAGGATTTATGCTCCAGCCTGGCTGTTATACACGTCCTGTCCTGATGTTATTTAATTTAATGCTCTTAGGCGCAGACTTTATTGGATTTGCGGTTTATTACTGCAGGCGACTTGGCATCATACGCGAGGCTGACCTGCTGTGTGATGCTTCAGGCCTAGTATCTCTCTATATGACTATGTGTAAACTGAGAAGTTTTAGATTCAAAATAGCAAAAGTTAAGTCATATTCACTTCTGGATTACAAGAAGTTCTAAGCTACTAGTTAAATAACAGGTAATGGGCATCATACCTGTGTCCATTCAGGGGGAAATATATAATCCTGGGCCAAGGCAAAATATTAATGTTGACGCAACTATGACGACCTCTGCAAACTATTAGCTGGCCCAAATGAATAGGATGAAGGTATGATGCCTGCCAGGACCTGCGTCCCGCCACCCCAAAAAATTATTACAGAATTTTCACAATAAAAAATAAACCTACTGCAGAATCACATAGTATTGCTTACATGTCTGCCCAGTTCTAAATCCATTTGTCTGTAATCCTCTCCCTTACCTTATGTTCTCTCTCTCTACTTCCTGGTTGAGCAGTTGCTTGGTACTAAAATTCCCAGAATGCATTGCTTTTTCTCAGCTCTTCATCGCAGCCCTTCCACCCTGCCTACTCCACTCCCACAGCACTTATGGCAGTTGCTCTCCACCACAGGCTATCTCTCCACACAGCAAGTCCGCCAAATCTGTTGTTTTCACTGCCTGCTCCTCTGCTTGTGGCACCATTCATCAAAAGGCAACATGCTGTAAACATGGCTAATTTTTTTCCAACAAGATCCAGCCAAGATCCAGTCTCGGGAGAGAGGGAGGAGCTGGAGACAATACCACATTGAAAATGAAAGGGCTGCACAACTTCCTGTCAACTAATTATGCAAAACACTACTGGAATACTCCTTTAATCATACTGCATGATATATGACCATGATGTATTACTGATATTTTAGCATGTACTTTCTGTAGACATTAAAACTCCCTCATTCTGCCCTGTGCAGCTGTCTACACTTTTACTTTTACTATTGTAAAAACTGCTTATCTTGGCTCATGCAGTAAAACACATTCATTATTGACTCTTCACTAGGTTATAAACTAAGATTAAGTTCCCCCTAATGGAGTAACTCCTGAAGTGAAAGGTTTATTTTCATGATTGAGACCTATCTAAAGCTATAGACATGGGGGTCCACATGCTGAGCCCCCATCCACCAACCTCTAAAGGTGCTGCAGCCCTTTGCAGATAGTATACCCACAACCACTTCTGCATTCTAGAGCCCAATATATTGCCTTAGTCTGTCCAATAAGTCACATTGATGAAGTCATCAATACTAATTACTCATTACAGAAATTATTGCATTTCCAATATCTGCTGCCTGAGCCTCTGTGGGTAAATGACGACCATCTTCAACCCAGGCTCCCATATACCATCCCCACTGCAGTATACAGGACAGAAGTAGCATTGCGTATTAACAAATACATATGCATCCCCTCCATAACTGCATGTACCAGATCATTCACCTATATTTTGCTTTCTGGTACAGTGCTTCAAATTATCTGCTTAGCTTTATCCATCTGAGCAACTTATAGCATATCCACATGAGCCACCCCTACTAGACACTTATGGCATATCCACATGACCCACATCTAGTGGACACTTATGGCATATGCTCTATTAGGGTAGCTTCACACACACCGTATGGCAGTGAATTTTCTGCTGCGGATACGCAGCAGATTTGATGTAAATAACTGAACACAGCATCAAATCTGCAGCATCAAATCTGCTGCAGATCTGTTGCAGATCTGCTGCACATCGGTTGTGTGTGTTAGCACCCCTAAGGTTTATTAGAAGTACAAGCATTGCAGACCCAAGGGCCTTTATTTTGCTCCCAGCTACCATGGAAACGTATTGGCACCCCATAATCATACTGTGGTGGTCAATAGGGTGACAGGGCAGCCCCTTCCTCTGAAACGATGTAAAGTGATACTATCAACCCCCTTACTCTACGAGGATGAGGTATGGGAAATGCTACACAGAGGGCCTATTATATATAAGACGATGCTACAAAGAGGGGCCTATCCTACATGGGAGATGCTACACAGGGGAGCCTATTCTACATGGGAAATGCTACACAGAGGGGCCTATTCTACATGGGGGATGCTACACAGAGGGACCTATTCTATATGGGGGATGTTACACAGAGGGGCCTATTCTTTATGGGGGATGCTACACAGGGGGGCCTATTCTATATTGGGGATGCTACAGCGGGGCCTATTCTATATGGGGGATGCTACACAGAGAGGCATATTCTTTATAGGGGGATGCTACACAGAGGGGAATATTCTTTATAGGGATGCTACACAGCAGGGGAGCCTGTACTATATAGGAATGCTGCACATGGGGGCTTACACTATATAGGGGCTGCTGCACAAGGGACCTTTATTATATGGGGGCTGCTGCACAGGGGTGCTTTAATATATTGGACTGCTGCAGGGGGCTGTACTATATGCTGACTGCACAGCAGGGACCTATACTATATAGGGATCTTACTACAATATAGGGGCCTTAAAACTATTTGTGGGCACAGAGTACCTTTATAGGGGCTGCACAGAGTGGCCTATCTACTATATCGGGCACAGGGGATCTAAATACTATATGTGCTGGAGCAAAGAGCCTAAACTGTTTCTCTCGCAGATTTTGGAGAAAGGATTTATGGCCAAGAGAAGATTTCAAGATGTCCTGTGCTGGATGGAGAGACAAAGGAAATGTGAATGACTGTGATCAGAAAAGATGTCCCCTGTCAGTGGATGTAGCGGCACTCTCTTATAGGGTCTGTCATGGTAGTGATAGTGGTCATGATTACAAAAAGAAGAAATAGATACCGGCACTACTGCATATGGTAAAAAAAAACTTTTGCATTTTTCAAAACTTTTTTCATGGGAGTACGAGTTCTTACTGTACAAACAGTATATGGGGTGCTCACTTCTACTTCTACAATTGTGATCAACATCGGAGAAGCAAAAGGGAAATGCGGAGGTCACTCACCATTAAAAACTTATTTCTTTATTCAAAATCTTCTAAAAATACGCCATTGCAGGACGAGCATATAACAGGACGCCAACTCCTTGTAATCAGCTTAGCAGCTGATATGCTGCTACGCGGATTCCTATTGTATGCTCGTCCTGCAATGGCAATGTATTTTTAAAAGATAGTGGTCATATTATTATTAGTGGTATGTATTATTGGTAATATATTTATTTTGTTCAGATGGAGTATGGAGGCAATATGTAATATTATCACACAAGCTTCAAAGAGATGTCGGCACTATCACATTCAGCGGTGAGGAATGTGTTCACAAATGTGTTTTAAGTGTAGGAAGTGTCACTCTTGGTATCTCGGGTAACAGGATTGTTCAAACCCGATCGTCTTGCCTATATGTGGTGCTCAGACAGGTTTGCAGATATAAGTCCATCCAACATAATGCACAAGCCAGGTAGGAAAGCAACAGAAAGGTAACCAGTAGCACTCACCAGTCTTCAGGCAATACGTATCTTTATTTCAGGGTGACATCAAACAGGTTGGTGTGGGGCAGGGGGAGACAGATCCAGCAGATGCCTGAGAGCTACTGGTTACCTTTCTGTTGCTTTCCTACCTGGCTTGTGCAATATATAATATTATAACTATGTATGTATTGGGGCACTTAATACTGTGTGGGGAGACTTAAAGGTGCCAACCGCACCTGAACTGGAGACAACAGTAGGGGAAAAAGTGGCCATGTTTTTGTAGCGCTGGATAACCCCTTTAAGGCCCTATCCCACGGACGATTATCGGCTGATATCGGCCATTACGGACAATGGAATAGAAGGCAACAATCAGCCGACATCGTTCATGTCGGCTGATCGTTGCTGTGGTTTGTCTTTCAACCATGTTTCAACTGCTGCCGTTGCCTCGTGGAATAGGAGCGGCGGCAGCAGACCGCCACCATCCTCTATGCACAAGAAACAAAATATAAGACAGCGCTCCATAGCGTAATTCAGACAGGGCTGAAGTGGGGAAAGTAAGCACATAGAATTCTCACCTGAGTAGGTTGTGATGGTGTAAGGCACAACTCTTACTGATAACATGTGAAAGAACCGCAGCCACTCCCGACTAATCCTCACAGGGATTAAAGACAGACAGTATCCTCCTCAACTCCAAGGCGGGTACAACAGGCGCAGGTCCAAGGGGTGATAGTGATATAAAATATCATAAAATTTATTAAAAGAATTATGCCAGCAAGACAATGTGTTTCAAGACCGGTTCGGTCTCTTTATCAAGTGTCTAAAATGATTTTAGACACTTGATAAAGAGACCGGACCGGTCTCGAAACGCGTTGTGTCGCTGGCTTAATTCTTTTATTACATTTTATGATATTTTATATCACTATCACCCCTTGGACCTGCGCCTGTTTTACTCGCCTTGGAGTGGAGGAGGATACTGACCATCCTCTATGGGCATCCCGGGCGATCTAGCAATCACCTGGGCAGCCCCCCGCAACCCCTCCCACACTCACCCGCTCACTGCTGCCGCGTGTAATAGCTAACAGCTCTTGTTTGCTCCTCACAGTCGGCCTGTGGAATAGGGCCTTTAGACTGTGTCCTTCAAGGGAACCAATAAGCACGTTTGTGCTGATTAAGGCCTCTTTGCCTGCCAATCACCCCCAAAGAGCACACTCACAGGCTGAAATTCATACTAGTCACAGCCCGGACACCACCCAGGTGACAGCTAGTTCACAGCTCTCTCTGCAGTGTCCCAGAACAGAGGTTTTCTCTAATCTCTCTCAAAAGTGTATATTTATATATATGGATTTGTCTATATTCCATTGTCCCTGTTCTGGAAACTATAATGGCCACTGCAAACTGTTGGTATTATGTCGCCCCCAGTGTTCAAGTATGGTATTTTTCTTGTATATTCATATACCTATGGTTCAATGGTGTGATTATGCAATAGGCTTGGTGTCACGTGACTGTTCCCCGGCTGCCATGGTAACCCCAATAGCCGTCGAGCTTCGGCTGGGGATGCTATGTCACTTTCTGTCCACCTCAGTTCTTCCCTCTACCTTCAAAAGGGAAGGGTGTGTTTCGCACAACGCACAACTACCGTTGTTTCTGAACCCTGGCATTGGTCTAGTTATTGGTGCCTTGACTAGGGACAACGAGGAACTGTCCGGGCCCTGCATGGTCAGGTTCCCGTGGGTTAGTCAGCTCCCCTCGTGCCAATACCGTGACCCAGCATCTGGCAACTGGCTACCCGGGTCCTACCCAGTACTACCACCTACTACTACCCTCAGCGGGAGGCCCCAGCGCATCTCCCTGCACTGTGTGGCAGATTAAACAACGTTTTACTGGTACATATACAGATACCGAGCAAGTATGACCTGTGCGGCGTCCCTAGGAGCATTTATGTGGGGAAAAATGATAAGGGGAGCACTCCCTACACAGCATATGAGCGCACTCTCTGTATACATTCTGGTCTCTGCTGCGTCCGGGATGGGGGCGCCAAAGGCAAATTCCGCACAGGGCGCCATCTACCCGTTTTCTTTTCTTTTTTTTTTTTTTTAGCAGGGGTTAAAGTGAGCTAGGGCTAGGGCAGCGGCGGATCCCTTTTTGGATGTTTGCTACTGGAAATATATTAATGGATTAAAGGGGTATTCCCCCCAAAATTATTTTTGCATTAATACATTGCCCACCCGTAGCTTTCCATCTTTCCAATATAAATTTATTACAGATTCTGCACAGTTCTGCTGTTATCTAGGTGCCCCACCCCCACGGATTGCATAGAATCATCAGCTCTCAGTCCACTCCGACACCGCTCCCTGCTCCTGGCCTCGACCCTCCGAGACGGCATCACGTGTCCTCCATCTCTTCAATGGGCTGGGTTAGCGCTTCTAACCCAGTCCACTGAAGTGAGGGAGGACAGTGAGACGCTGCAGCTGTCTGCCTCTCTGACAGCAGCACCGTCCACTGTGTGCCCCTCACCCTGGAGCTCACCAGCTCTATGTAACCTCCCCACCCTGAGCGTATCCACAGTCTGTGCCCCCCGTCTCCCGGTGGCCGCTGGCAGCCTCCGATAAGTGCAACTGTGTAGCGGCGCCCCCCACAGAGATCACCCATATCATGCATCTCCCTCCCCCCACACTGTGTGCACAACCCCTTCACTCCTCCCCTCTCCATCAGGCTGTGCATTTACCCCCGCTCACCCGGTGGCTGCCCGCAGCGCTCCTATGCCTGCAGCCCCAACTGTGTGACGCCCCCAGCCCCCTCATCCGCGGCCGCCCGGAGCCTGCTCACCCCTGGACGCCCGCAGCCCTCTCACCTGCGGCCGCCCGCAGCCCTCTCACCCGCGGCCGCCCGCAGCCCTCTCACCCGCGGCCGCCCGCAGCCCTCTCACCTGACGCCGCCCGCAGCCCTCTCACCCGCGGCCGCCCGCAGCCCTCTCACCTGACGCCGCCCGGAGCCCTCTCACCCGCGGCTGCCCGCAGCCCTCTCACCCGCGGCCGCCCGCAGCCCTCTCACCCGCGGCCGCCCGCAGCCCTCTCACCTGTGGCCGCCCGCAGCCCTTTCACCCGCAGCCGCCCGCAGCCGTCTCATCTCAGCTCTGCTACATTGTGCTCACTATCTCAGCTCTGCTACATCGTTCTCACTATCTCAGCTCTGCTACATCCTCATCACATCTCAGCTCTGCTACATCGTTCTCACTATCTCAGCTCTGCTACATCGTTCTCACTATATCAGCTCTGCTACATCGTTTTCCCTATCTCAGCTCTGCTACATCGTTCTCACTATCTCAGCTCTGCTACATCGTTCTCACTATCTCAGCTCTGCTACATCGTTCTCACTATCTCAGCTCTGCTACATCGTTCTCACTATCTCAGCTCTGCTACATCCCCATCACATCTCAGCTCTGCTACATCCCTATCACATCTCAGCTCTGCTACATCGTTCTCACTATCTCAGCTCTGCTACATCCCTATCACATCTCAGCTCTGCTACATCGTTCTCACTATCTCAGCTCTGCTACATCCCCATCACATCTCAGCTCTGTTACATCGTTTTCACTATCTCAGCTCTGCTACATCGTTTCACTATCTCAGCTCTGCTACATCGTTCTCACTATCTCAGCTCTGCTACATCGTGCTCACTATCTCAGCTCTGCTACATACCCATTACATCTCAGCTCTGCTACATGGCCATCACCTTCTCAACTCTGGTACATCATCATCCTTATCATCATCAGGCATAAGCATTGCATGATGGGAAATGTAGTTTCCTATCTTGGATATAGACCATCTTTTAGAAAAACTTGTAACTCAGGAATGGAAGCAGCTAGAAAGATGGAAGACGGCTCAAAATTCTCAGGGGGACTTTGTGAGTAAGACTAGCTAGTTTTGGAGGCATTTCAATTTTTTAGCTCTTGGGGGGAATACCCCTTTAAGGGTATGTTCGCACTGAGGAATAGGCAAATAATTGAAGAGGAAAGTTTTTTGCTTAGAATTCCTCACCCCAAGGGGAATTCGAGCAGAATTTGAATGTAAATGAAGTGGAATTCAATTAAAGTAGAATTCACATAGAATTAAAGCCCCATTGACATTTATAGGAATTATCTAGTGGAATCCACCCAAAGAAATGACATGTCAATTCTTTGGGCAGAAAGCGGATCCGCAGCGGAAAATTCTGCCTTGTGGACAAGAGAGCGGAAATCCAATTGAACACAATGGGACATTGATCTGTTCATATTTTACAGGCGGAATTTCAAGCAAAATCCGTGGGAAATTTAATGCGGATTCTGCTTCAAATTCCTCAGCGATTCCTTAGTGTAAACATACTCTCTTATACAGAAAAACTTTAAGGCCATGTTCCCACGTAGTAAGACACTGGCCATTCCGTGGCCTGGTCACAGAACGGCTAGTGTCAGAGAAGATCATCCTGTCCAGTACTGCAATACGGGCCGGATGACCTTCACTGCCACTGAATTCGGATGTGGGCGCATTCCCCGGATACCCCGCTGCACACAATGGAGCGTGCGGCCGAAGCTCCAGCTCTGGCTCCATACTTAACGGCTCTTATATAACTGCTTGCGTGTAATCGAATATGAATTCTTCAGAATGTAATTAATAATTGAATTACTCTCGGTTGTGTAAGGTAATGTTTATCTGCTCTACTTCCCACAATGCTGTGATTGTCACCTAGAATGCGCCAAGTCATCCTTTTATGTGTACGGACGCATGTAACAGATGCAGGAGAACCAGAAAGGCTCAGAGCAGTCATATTATCTTTATCAGGTACATACAGCACAGCTTTAATTAGATTAATTGATTATTGATCACATTCTAAAGGCTGATGCACAAAAGTACTATGGCCTGTGAAGCCCGAGCAGCCAATATCAAGCCTAGAGAGCACGGGGGCCTAGGGGTATAACTGGGCCTAGCAGAAGGATGTGTTAGTTACCTGGGCTGATAGCTGCAAAAGTACATGTGTGTTGTGTGTGTGAGTGGTACTTGTGTCTTAAGTGTGAGTAGTGCACATGTCCTATGTGTGAGTGGTGCATGTGTCCAATATGTGAGGGGTGCATGTGTACAATATGTGAGTGGTGCATGTGTACAATATGTGAGTGGTGCATGTGTCCAATATGTGAGTGGTGCATGTGTACAATATGTGAGTGGTGCATGTGTCCAATATGTGAGTGGTGCATGTGTCCAATATGTGAGGGGTGCATGTGTACAATATGTGAAGGGTGCATGTGTCCAATATGTGAGGGGTGCATGTGTACAATATGTGAGTGGTGCATGTGTACAATATGTGAGGGGTGCATGTGTCCCTTATGAGTGGTGGATGTGTCCTATGTGTAAGTGGTGCATGTGTCCTTTGTGTGAGTGGTGCATGTGTCCTATGTGTGAGTGGTGGATGTGTTTTATGTGTGAGTGGTGCATGTGTCCTTTGTGTAAGTGGTGATGCATGTGTCCTATGTGTGAGTGGTGCATGTGTCCTTTGTGTAAGTGGTGATGCATGTGTCCTATGTGTAAGTGGTGCATGTGTCCTATGTGTGAGTGGTGGATGTGTCCTATGTGTGAGTGGTGCATGTGTCCTTTGTGTGAGTGGTGCATGTGTCCTACGTGTGCGTGGTGATGCATGTGTCCTATGTGTGAGTGGTGCATGTGTCCTATGTGTGCGTGGTGATGCATGTGTCCTATGTGTAAGTGGTGCATGTGTCCTATGTGTGAGTGGTGGATGTGTCCTATGTGTGAGTGGTGCATGTGTCCTTTGTGTGAGTGGTGCATGTGTCCTACGTGTGCGTGGTGATGCATGTGTCCTATGTGTGAGTGGTGCATGTGTCCTATGCGTAAGTGGTAATGCATGTTTCCTATGTGTAAGTGGTGCATGTGTCCTACGTGTGAGTGGTGGATGTGTCCTATGTGTGAGTGGTGCATGTGTCCTATGTGTAAGTGGTGATGCATGTGTCCTATTTGTAAGTGGTGATGCATGTGTCCTATGTGTAAGTGGTGCATGTGTCCTACGTGTTAGTGGTGATGCATGTGTCCTTTGTGTGAGTGGTGCATGTGTCCTACGTGTGCGTGGTGATGCATGTGTCCTATGTGTAAGTGGTGCATGTGTCCTATGTGTAAGTGGTGATGCATGTGTCCTATTTGTAAGTGGTGATGCATGTGTCCTATGTGTAAGTGGTGCATGTGTCCTACGTGTTAGTGGTGATGCATGTGTCCTTTGTGTGAGTGGTGCATGTGTCCTACGTGTGCGTGGTGATGCATGTGTCCTATGTGTAAGTGGTGCATGTGTCCTATGCGTAAGTGGTGATGCATGTTTCCTATGTGTGAGTGGTGCATGTGTCCTATGTGTGAGTGGTGGATGTGTCCAGTGTGTGAGTGGTCCCTGTGACCTTTGTGTAAATGGTGGATGTG